>NC_068994.1:22020798-22024762 GCF_001194135.2 Octopus bimaculoides
CACACACAGAGTTTATTTAATAGTTTGTTAAATACAAAAGTTTGCAGGTTTGCTGTTTTTATATAGTTCATTTTCTTTATTTCTTTGTTTAGTTGTTTGATGTTGCGTTGTTGGTGTATTGTGTCTGAGATTGTCTTTAGCTCTAATCAGAATGGCTATTTCTATTACTTAGAATGGCTATTTCTATTACTTAGAATGGCTATTTTTATCAAGTAATTAAGGTTGCATATTTTTAATGTTGCTTTGTGGGATATTTTTTTTAACGATTGTTGAATGTATGAGTTACAATGCCTGTGTTAATGATTATAAAAGTTTGTAAAAGTGGTACGGCTTTGGTCAGTGGTGTTTGAGTGCGGTGTGATGATAATGGACAAATGATCAAAGGAGAGTTGGAGTATTTTTTGCCATATTGCTGTGGTGGATAGGTGTCTGGAGCAGACAGGGATGTCAGAAGAAAATCAGTTGTTGTTGGCAGGTTGGGAGTATGTATGGTGCTGTGAGTTGTTTAGAATATAACGAGTTTAATTGCGATGTTATTGCTTCAACTCTTGTACAGTCAACTGCAATTAATCGCATTGCGCAAGTGATTAAATTGTTATGCAATTAACTGAATTCACATAATAGACAGTAAAATACGATATTTCAATATATGGTCAATTGTAAGCTTACGTTACTATGTTTAGATTATATAACAACAAGAATAAAACGATCAACGTTTTTCGCTTTCATTACGTTTTGTGCAACTTGTTTTTCTTCAAACGTGAAAACAAAGTCATTTTCGTGGGCCAGGAAATAATAAATTCATTTGTTTAATGTATTGGAAAATTATCACAGATCAACTGATTCACCTTTAAATGATATATTTAATCGATCCGCAATTGCTCTAAAATATCTGATAAACCAATCCTTACGTTTTCTTGAAATACAATTTTCTTTTTTGTTTTAATTCTCTACAAGCGATAGACTTCTGAGTTTGTGCAGAATTCAATCATTTCTTACTGTCTACAATTTCTAACTGCTACTAATTTCAACAAGCCCTCACTGGCATAAAAACTGTCAAAATTTTTTTCTGTTGAATATTGTGGCTTGACTAGGCGGGCAATGGATATTTGGTTAGGTTGCAAATCGTTCCCATATACAACCAAGTCTCCATATTAACTTTTCAATGAATCTGTTACTTGGGTCACATCAAAGTTGCTGAGATGTATTGGTGTTGTTGTTGTTATGGTTGTTAGTTGGTTTGTGGGAGCTGCGTACAGTGATTCAACCACACCAAGCATACAGTTAAACATGATTATTATCGCTGTACAAGTCATATAAAGTTGGCCACTCATCACAAATATACGCGTAAAGTCAGCAAAACGAAACAAATATAGTGCAATACGCAAAGTTGCTGGATATCAAAATTTACCACTGGGGCCGGATAAAACACAGGAACATGTATACATGCGCCGCTTAATATATGCCAATACAACTGCATATCGGTTTAAGCACGCAGTTATTGGAACGACTTGGTGATATTGGAGACCATCATTCTGGCCTGACATCTACAACACTCTATACCTAAAATCAACTCTATTTATAATCGTTGGAGAGTTAAAATCCAGAGCCTTCCGGAATGATCTTTCGCATGATGTCTGGCTTCTGACTGGACAATAACTCGGCTGTACACATAATCACGCCGTTGCTATGCTGTGACTTGAAATCCGCAATGTAGCAACGCGAGTTCGCGTCCTACTACAATATTCTCACTGTTGACAGATAGTCTAACACCTGTATTTGAGACAGATAGCACCACATCGTCATCATTATCATTTCTATCTGTTAATCTAGCATCATCAGTCATTAACGAGACAACCAGTTCTTCATTCTTTGGGATGTTGTAGACTTCGGTAGACAGTTTACCAGGATTAGTGACCGCGATATTAGAATGATTATAATCACTAGAATGTCACTCCTTATTTCACGATGACTCTTACTGTGTAAAACAAGGAAGACAACCTGCTGTTCGACATATTCATGGGAAACTACAACAGGGTTAAGGTTGTTGGCTTCTCAAGTAATTTGTCTTGGATACCTGAAAAAAGTATGCACTTTCACAATTCATACTGTACGGAGATAATGGCCTGGCAATTCTCAAGCCAAATAAATAAACACACCATTGATAAGTTCAGGAAGAATTTTATAAATATCTTCAGAGAATTCGGCCTAACTATAACTTTTATGATCAACTTAACAGAGATTGACTTCCTGGACATAACCCTAGACAACAAAAAAGCAACTACTACCTCTACAAAAAGCCTAACGAGGGAACTTTTTATATCCATAAAATTTCCCTCCTGTAATTAGAAATCTAGTCTCAGGTAGTAGCAGAAGAATCTCCACTTTATTGATAGAAAAAGATTTTCAACAGATTCACAGCCATTTTATCGAGGCACTGGCAAGGAGTGGCTTTAATGATAAGTTAACTTATATGCAGGTTCCTCATGCCACTTCTAAGCCTGAAGAGAGCTAGAAGGAGAAAGGTAATCTGGTTTAATTCTCTATTCAAGCTAAATGTTTCCACTAATATAGCTAGGAACTTCCTGATGCTAATTAGATAACATTTCCTAAGAACTCACAGTAATCACAAACTCTTTAATTCCCATAACGTCAAGGTTAGCCACTTATGCGTAGATAATATCACTCCCACCATTGCATGCTACTAGAGAAGCAAAGACTCTTCTACACAGTCTTCACTTCACACTCCAGTCTGTAACTCTGAAATCCTTCCAAATGCCCACTGAGAGATCCTGTTTCTCAAAGACTGTGATCTGTTTAGCTACCTTCTTGCAATCTGATCACATCATGAGACACTACACGGACATAACAGCCAATGACTTTAAGAGAAGCTGCACATAACTCTTACACTCCTTCAAGTGTATGATCATGAAACACTCAACCTCCCAGTCCCGCCTTACCTGGAGACTCTGTGATCAAGGAAATAACCTCCCTAATGCTACATGGAGCGTCATTGAGAGGGCTCTTCCTTACTGCTGGTGAGGCAGTAATTGTTAAATCTACATCCCTAAGAATCTGCACAACAGCAGCATGCAATATACATTGATATGTGTAAATTAATCTATCCTACTGTTGTCACAAGAATCAGGCTCTGTTAATGAGTTTTAAACTATCAGTTGCCGATAATCCAGGAATATCACCCTAGGCCTAGCTGGCCTTCACACAATGGCAAAGTATATAATTCCTGCTGTCCATAGAGATTATAGCCTTCCATTACCTGATAGCCATACTTATCATTTAAACTCATACGTAACCTGACACCATCAACTTTCTCTACGTGATAACTATTGTTGCTAGAATGAAAATATTACACCCTATAGAGTGATGTCGACATCTTGTCTGCTCTACAACATGGAGCATGTAATAAAGGAACTAAAATCACTCTGGGAAATGCCAACTAACCAACACTATCATCCTCTCTACTCCACCATGTGAAGTGTGCAATGAAAAAATAGATGTTGCTAGGATAGTTAAAGAATCCGTGTATCCTGAATTGATGAATTCCATTTTCTTATTGCTATATATATATATATATATATATATATATATATATATATATACACGTATACATATATATGCTAGGAATCTGAATCTGTAATACAGTATATATTTTTATACATACATACATACATACATACATGCATGCATACATGCATGCATACATACATGCATATATGCATGCATACATACATACATACATACATACATACATACATACATACATAGCTGAAATTTATTAAAAAGAACAAAAGACAAAGACAGGTGTGTGAACAACAAACAAGTGTATTAGTTTGATGCTCAGGAAAAATGAAAAAGTCTTTTACATTTCAAGCCCACGCTCTTCAATAGAAAGGAATAAGAGAAAATAAACAGATATATATGTATATGTATGTATGTATATATA
>NC_068994.1:22024812-22028226 GCF_001194135.2 Octopus bimaculoides
ATATATATATATATATATATATAGATAGATAGATAGAGAGAGAGAGAGAGAGAGAGAGAGAGAGAGAGAGAGAGAAAGAGAAAGCGAGAGAGAGAGAGAGAAATGTCAAAAACGTAATGGCTACATGATATATTCGTAGAAAGATAAATTGATCAAAAATATATTTGTGAAAGAAAAGGTGAAATAATTGTGGAAATTTTAATATTTTTCAAACAAATTCTTAAAAACTATAGAAAGATGCAGTGCAGTGATTTATTTTTATTTGACTCACCTGTCATAATGTTTTAGCCCCAAAACTGCGAAATTTTTTAACATTCAAATAATAATTTGTAGTTTATACAAAGCCTATAAAATATGGTGACAGGATAAGGCATACAATAATCATAAAATATAGACATTTGTGTCACATAATTGTTATTCTTCAGAAGGATATACTAGAGAAAAAATAATTAACTGAGGTAAATTAGTCAAGTAGCAGATAAGTGCTAGTGTCCATTACTTGTTCTGGCTGTGTCTATTACGTTAAAAGTAATTTATATAAGAATAACAGGTAACATGACAATGAACAGAATAGCTTGCAGTACAGAGTTATTTCCCTTCAGCTTCAGCAGAGAAATTCCACCACTGTTAATTTTGCAAATCATCTTTAAGGAGTCGATAAAATAAGTAGCAGCCAAATTACTAGGGAGATCTAGCCTTTACAGGTTGTGATCATGTGTCTGTGTTGGAAATTATTATAATTGCAATTATAACTAAAAAATGTTTAAATGTTTGGACATGATGCACACAAAAACAGGCACAAAAATAATTGGAAATGTATTTCATTAATAGACAATTTGTCCTTATTAAAAAAAATCCTTACATGTTAAATTAATGTACTTCAATATTTTATATGAATATTCATGTTAGCCGTTTTGATGCCAACCCATTCAAGATTGCCTCTGGCTCTTAGAACCTTCCATCAAAATTTTATGTTAATTTTTATTGCAAACATCAGCTTACTGATGGCAAAGTTATTTAGATAAATTCTTCAATATTTTCAAACTTACTTGAGACAAAGACAATGTATTTCAACAGATAATAATATCGAAGTCCATTAATTTAACATGTAATGATTTTTTTAATAAGAACAAATTATCTTTTAATGAAATACATTTTCAAGGTAATGGAAAGGCTTAGGCTTTGATAATACTAAAAGATGCTGTGCTGGTACCCAAATATAAGTACACAGTGTTTTATAAGGAAAATAGCCGAAGTTAACTAAGGTGATTATGAAATTACAACTTTTTTTTATTCATTTATTAAAAAATATTATGAATTTTTATAAATGATCTGATTTATAAAATTCTGAAATGGAGGACATCAGTGAATTCCCATAACCTAGCTTTATAACAGAAACTGCTATAAGCTATGAGGATAATTACATAACTCTTATTCTTTTGTCATCCATTTTCCATGTAGGCATGAGTTGGACGGTTTGACAGGAGCTGGCCAGCTGAAGAGCTCCCCAGGCTCCATGTTTGTTTTGGCATGGTTGCTATGGCTGGATGCCCTTCCTAACACCAACCACTTTATAGAGTGCACTGGATGTTTTTACATAACACCAGCATGGGTGTGCTTATGCGGCACCAGTACAGGTGCTTTTTAAGTGGCACCTGCACCTACAAGCCTGCAAGATTAGGAATGCTCAGTTGGAGAGACAGGCAGGGGACATGCCTGTATGCAAAGACAACCACGATTTTACTTAGCTTGACATGTCTTCTCAAGCACAGCAAACCACCAGGAGTCTCAATTCCCTGTCATCCCCACCAAGGCCCAATGTCTAAAGATCTTTTCTCACCACTTCATCCCACATCTCCCTGGGTCTACACCTTCCACAATTAGAGATTTGTATTTCTTGATGCAACTGTCTTCATTCATTTACATTACATGAAAACATCATTTGATACCCTGTATGCCCAGTTTTTCTCTCAAATCACTTACACTCTGTTGTATATACATGCTGACATTACCCATCCAGTGGAGCATACTGGCTTCATTTCCCTCAAACCTTCACATCTCCTCAGCAGTTACAGCCCATGTTTCCCTGCCATGTAGCATAGCTGTTTGTACACAAGCATCATACAATCTGCCTTTCACTCTGAGGTAGAAGCCTTTTGTTACTAACAGAGATAGTAACTCTCTGGACTTTGCCCAGCCTATTCTTGTTCTACTGTAACTAACTTGGTTACCTAAGTAATGGAAACTGTTTGCTACTAAGTATCCCCACTGACATTTTTTGTACATGCCTGGTGTTTAATATACCTGCACATATGCCACATGTAAAGACTACTTTCAGTGATACTACTGCACCTCTTATGTGTCCATAGCTTGCACTGAATACACTGTATGGAGTTTCTCCCAACACCTTTTCTACATATTGAGCAGGACTATCACCCTGCAGAGATCTGTGATTTGTCTGTTTTCCTGCTTAGCAAGACTTTGATCTTTGCTAAATTAACTCTAAGGTCCTTCAATTATAGTCCTTGCTTCTATAGCTGAAATTTCTTCTCAATTTCTGGTAGTGATTCAGCAATAAGAATAAGGTCATCAGCATAGAGGAGTTCCCAAGGGAAGCCAGTCTTAAATTCCTCAGTTATAGCTTGGAGGACTATGATAAACAAGAGGGGGCTAAGAACAGATCCCTGGTGGACTCTTACTTATACATTAAATTCTTTGCTATACTCATTGGTGATTGGTGACTTTCACCTGACAACATCCCTGTACATGGCCTTACAGCTCTCACCAACCACTCATGTATATATATATATATATATATATATATATATATATATATATATATATATATATAAACGCATATACATAAGATATATTAGTATATCCACACATATATACATGTATGTGTGTGTGTGTGTGTTTGAATTATATACAGAGTGCTTATAAATTATCTTTACAACTTCCACAATTTATTGTATTGTATCATTTTGATGTGTTGAGTGTAACCACTGGAGCCCACATAGAAGTGTTTTGATATTTCTAATAAAACTTAAGTTGTTTGTCAATAAACTCTGCTGAGTCATCCTTATTTTTCTTTTTTTCAGAATTTTTCAAATTGTAAAGGTAATTTATGGACACTCAATATACATTATATTTATATAAGTATATGCATATATATAATTGCATATGCATGATATATTTAAATCATACATGCACACAAACATACATAAATACATACACAAACACACACACACATACATATATGCATGTATGTATGTATGCTTGTATATATGTGTGCATGTATTTATGATTAGATATAAACATACAAATACACTATAAATGACCCCAAGGGATCTATAAAATATTGCACAAGCAAATATCTTTGTGTGTGTGTGTGTGTATATATATATATATATA
>NC_068994.1:22028326-22029497 GCF_001194135.2 Octopus bimaculoides
GCAAGGTTGTTTATGGAAGACCAGCAGTCACCCATGCATACTAGCCTTCTCTCTCCACACCACCGATGTTATTCAAGGGAAAGGCAAAGGCTGATATAACTTAGCACTAGTGATGTCACAACTCATTTCTACATTTCTCTCTCTCACACACACACACACACACACACACACACACACACACACACACACACACACACACACACACACACACACACACACACACACACACACACACACAAATATATGTCAAAAAGATGCACCAAAAGGTGCAACTTGATACCAAACAAGTTAGGGCCATGATAGATATATTTCTCACTCCACTGCTATGTTCCAGATAGGCTAAGTATGTGGAGTCCACATGTCATAAAAAAAAGGAACACAGAAAATGTAACCAGTATTTATGCTTCATATAATACATACGTGTTTCCAAAAGCTAGCCACCATAAATTACAAGAACATAAAGGCTCTTTCACGCAACGCATTCAGCCAGCTCACTTTGTCATCTTTATCGACAAGAAATACAACACAAAGATGGAGGCCCTTATAAACATCAGCATGCAAATAATTACAGCTAGAATTATCATGGGAGAATAGATTAGAAGGTTAAGAATGTGAACAGGAGCAGAGAAAGGAAGGCTATCAAGGCCATGTTTCACCCAATGTGGATAATAACAATGATAATAATGATTATGATGATAATGATGATGATAATAATGATGATGATGATAATGATGATGATGATAATAACAACAACAACAACAACAATGATGATAATAATAACTATAATGACAAAAATAAAATAGAGCAATAAAAATAACAATAACAATAAAACTAATAGAAATAAAAATGCCAAACAGATCACAATTGCAGTAATATTGGCTTCAAATTTTGGCACAAGGCCAGCAATTTCGGGGACGGGATAAGTCAATTACATCGAATCAGTGCGCAACTGGTACTTGTTTTTTCGACCCCAAAAGGATGAAAGGTAAAATCAACCTTGGTGGAATTTGAATTTGGAACATAGCAATGGGCAAAATACTGCTAAGCATTTTATCCAGCATGCTAACAATTCCGCCAGCTTGCCACCTTAATAATAATAATAATAATAATAATAATAATAATAATAATAATAATAATAATAATAATAATAATAATAATAATCTTTTCTACT
>NC_068994.1:22029507-22038388 GCF_001194135.2 Octopus bimaculoides
CTACTACAGGCACAAGGCCTGAAACTTTGGGAGAAGTGGGGCTTGATATGAAGAAAAGGTATCTGGAAAAACTCCATGTGGTGTACTCAATGCAAGCTATGGACACATAAGAGAAACAGGTTTTTCATATGGAAAACCTGCTTCTCTTATGAGTGTCCACCATATATTTATGCACCATTTTGGCTTGAACACGTGTGTGTGTGTGTGTGTGTGTGTGTGTGTGTGTGTGTGTGTGTACGTTTACAGACAGGCCGGCAGGAAGGCAAGCAGAGAGAAAGCCAAGTGAGTGGACAGACAGACAGATAGATAGGTAGATAAATAGATCCCTCACACACACAATGTCACTCATGTCATTAATGGGACATAACTCTCTAAAATAGATTTTTGGCAACTATGTTTTAGACTTTGAGAAATGAGTATCAGATTAATTATGGTTGTAATCAAGTGACTTGGAACCAACGAAATTATCTATGCAAATATGTATGAAAGCGATTTCATATCCACACTGACTAAAACAAGTTGCACACACATTCTCATCCATGACACACAGAGACTTTCACACTGGATGAAAGTTAATCCATTATCAAGAATTGCTTATTGAACCATAGTTGCATTGAGTACTGCTTAGTTTTGGTTCACTGACGCAACAACATCCATTGGTCAGACGGTTGACAAACATGATGACTTGTTGTTGCTTAAAATAAAACCATGCAATGATGGATATAGACACAGTCAAGCTGAGCACAAGCACAGCTAAAGAGTAGTAAAATACATGTGGAGGCAAGTGATTATCTGAAGTTACCAGGAGAGTGAATTCCAAGATGCAGAATTGAGGTAGTGTGGACGTTAAAGCCATCAGGTTTGTTGCTGACAAGTGTACGGTTTTGTGAACATATGACTTCCTGTAAATAAAATACAAGTTGTAACGATCGACACAATATTTGAGAATGATATAGAGACATCCAAATATTGAAATAATTGGGAAGAGTATGCTGTAAGTAATGACCACAGAGAACAGGCAGAGAATCCATGCATATTGTTCACCAAAATCAAATTCAATGGTATCATATTCTCTTAACGTACTTCTCTTTGCAATTGAACGGATTGTCAAGTAACGCCACAGTAGTTTTAGTAATTCAGAAATTCGAAGAAGTTCGAGACCAGTGCCAGTGAATGCTGAAACTATGACATAGTTCACAAACAAAACATTGTTTACCATTGTGAACATACAATGCATTTTCGACTGTATATTCACAGATTTGGACAGAAAATCATATGCTGTCAGACCCAGTGATGGTAAGATTAGAACTGCAAATAAAAGTGTTATAAACAAAGCTATAATGGTTTTTTTCTGTTTTGAACTTTTTGTCCAACTCCTTAGAAAGGCAACTGCAGCAGTTACAATCATTGGTAGTAGATTAACCATAAATTTAAGCAGAAAACTTTGTATAATATCTAACAAGGAAGATTTTGTTTTGTTAATTTTTTCAAAAAAAGATGTAACAAGAGTAGGACTTGTAACAACTATACAGACAAAAAACAAAATAACTACAACTATTACTTTTCTAATAAATTTAGAAAAATGTGAGGTAGGCATATTTTGCCAGATAATATCTTCCTTAGGTGGAGCATACCTTATTCGCCACTTTTTGACTCGTAGTACATCACTAAATTCTGATGGGATGACAGGACGTTTGCATTTGCAAAATAAATAAAAAGATGAATATATATATTTTGCCTCTTCTACTGAAGCTAATTTCACAAATACTATCCCCAGTGATTTTTCTTTAAGTTTCTCACTTTCCATGGCTCTTTCTGATAAGATTGCTTCCTCTGTTTCTTCAAGATTGTTTATATGATTATTTCTAAAACTTGTACAGTCAACATTTTCTTTGATGTCAGATTCTTGATAGGTTTCCACGTTTAGAACATTTTGGTAATGCTCTTTGAAATGACGGATTTTTTGAAGTTTTTGGTCTAATTCCAAGATTTTTCTGGTATCATACACATTTACTATTTTTTCAACAGTTATATTCGGATATGCTCTGTTCAAATGCAATTCAATCAAATTCTTGCTGTTTTCAACCCGAGGGATATTACTTATCAGCAAGGTATTTGATTTATTACTTGTCCATAAATGCTGTGATAAACGAAGCAGCAAGAATATGGTTGCTAGTAAATATAACAGGGAAATTGTGACATGTAGCCAAAGAAGATTGGAGTGAACATTAATTGTTGTTGTACTACTAAGATCGTTAGATGCAAATTGTCCTCCTGTATAATTAACGGGTAAGATTATCACAACAGTGAGAAATAATATGAAGAAAAGGTAACCAATCAAATACCTTTGAAAACGCAAATAAGCTATAGCATCTGGCCCACATTTTTGTGCGATATCCTTGTCAGTGAGCCGCCAGAAAACTCGGAGCCAGGAAGTGAATTGATCTGTTTGACGAAGATGTTCTGGAAATGAAGTCTCGGCTGTTGTTGATTCACCACTCAAATGCAATTCATTGACAGATGATAAATCTGTTAAAGTATTAGAAGATGGACTGATACATGAAGCTTCGTTCTGACGATAATTTTTAATCAGTTTTGGTATGAATGAAAATATTATCAAACAGACAATCCATATTACTGAATTAAAAGCAAAATTATAAGCAATAGAACTGACAGCCACACTACTTGTGTTGTTGCAGTTAGATATATTTCCATTAAAAAACTCAGTTAACATTGTATCTATTGATGACATTTTTAAAGATTTTTTGACAGAAATGTTCGTTTTAAGCTTGTCTTAGAATTATTACAGTGATAATGCTCTGGTTGGTAAGATTTAATATACTAACCAACTAGCTTCTATTTCTGCTTTCAAATAACAGTGGTGACAATAAATAAACTTTGTATTTTAAAACATAATAGATTAGACATGTGATATGATATCAGAGGTTCAGTTTCGTATGACCTAGATAAGAGAATAGTTATGTAGTAGAAGTGCAATGACTTCTAGTATATAGGAGTGAATTTAAGAAATTTCTGTCTTATCAAACAGCCATTTACTCAATTTTATCTTGAAAGGATTAAAGTAAAGTATATATCTGCAAATTGTAGTATTAGTCACACATATATACATCATTTATAATATTTATTTCAAGCGAATTATAAAATTTTCTAATTGTGCTTAAGTTTCTCTAGATAACAAAGAAGGTTTATATCATATCCTACTTCTTGCTTTACTAGCACAGACAGCATTTAATATGTCAGTTCTATTGTGTAAGGATAGCTGGCTTAACAAAGAAATGACACTATTCTTTTCTTTTCCTAGTATTCCTCAATGGACAATGGTCATACTGGATCATCATTAATGGTTTTAGTCAATTGTATCAATACTAAAGCCTTGTCAAATATTTAATTTTATTTATTTCATAAGAAAAGGAAGGTGAATTGTCATTGGTGTAAGAAGAAACACAGTGCAAAAATGTGTGTATGAGAGCAAACCTAACCAATCATCCACCCTTATCGTCTCCCAGTTTTCTTTTGTTTGTTTTTATTGTCTCCTTCTCCTCCTCCTCTTCCTCCTCCTCTGTCACTATAGTAACTGATTTCCTTTACTGTTCTACTTCACTCCTCACTCCTTGTTGGACAGTTTTGCTACTTTCACTCATTTTCTTTCCTTTCTCACTTTTGCAGTCTATTTTTTGCCTTTTTATCTTCTCTTCTTTACCATTTCATTTATCAAATTATTTTTACCGTCTTCCTACTCTCTCTCTCTCTCTCTCTCTCTCTCTCACACACATACACACACACACACACACACACACACACACACATGCACACATGCGCGCACACGCTCACACGTGCGCACACACACACACACACACACTTTCCACTTATTTTATGTCTACCTCACTAATATTATCAATACCTCTTTCACTTTTCTGCATTCCTTTTTCTTTCTTTCTCCTAGAAATCTATAAGCAAGCTAATTAAATCAGTATATGTGTTAGCTACAGAAATTGACAACAGGAAGAAAAATATTCTGGATGTGAGTTCAAACTATGGACATGACAAAATATAGCTTTATCAAGTAGCAATCAAGAAACCTGTCTTCTCATGGATCTTTCTGCCTCTGATTCCCTAGACTAATTGGCTACAAATGATGTTTCCATCAAATACACCATGAAAAAGAAAATTTGCCATACACACGAATTTTAATCTTGTTCACAAATTTGGAATTCAATTCCATTGGATTGATTCCATCTTATTTGTAGGACTCACTGCAGGGAGAAAGAGTGCTTTTATATTGTTAAAATCTAGCCAGTTCTTGGATTCTGTAATGCTCTCAACAGGAAGTAACGTTGCATGATAAACACAAATGCACCAAATGGTTTCCAAGACCATTTATCAATATGATCCAGACAGGTGAATTTAACCCTAACCCTAACCATCTTACCAGAAGATGGAGGTTTTGAATCCCTGGTTGAGTAGTATGAAATTGGTAACAAGTGGATAATTCTTTAGTAATGGTTAAATGAGTTATTGATATTTGGTTAGAACTCTGTGTTGTTACCAATATCAAAACTAAGTCCATTGAAAATTTTCAAGGAAACCATTTATTTACATAAAGCCAAGAGTAAACTGTATGCCAGAAGTGTCTTGATAAGCATTTATCACTAGAGATATGACTACAGATATTTGTTTGTGGTGTTAGAGGCAGGAAAGTTCTGCTCTTTGTAGGCATACTTTTCCATTTAATCCAGGATCAAACAGCAACCAAGAAACCTGTCATCTCATGGATGGGTCTCTGTTGCCTGCCTCTGTCTCTCTGGACTGATTATGTCATGCATCTCATTTTTTAGCCATGTTCTGCAGGAAACTCATGGAAAATTCCATCAATCATATGATAGCAGCTGAAAAACTATTGGACAGAATTCAAGGTAGGTCACCTTGTTACAGAGCTAACACAGTTTCAAATCTAATCCCTGTAACAATTTCATACTGCCCACTTCTGATGAAGACATTTAATGTACAAAGTCTGAGTTTTGAAATTCAATAGAATCCATCAAATATATCTGCAAATGTCGTCAAAGGAACTGACACTGTAATTTTTATTCTGATGCAGCAATATAGTTATGATGTTACCCAAATATGCAGCAGTACAGTTTTCTGGCACTTTTTGCCTTTCCCAATCATAAAGATATCCAAGGATTCAACAAGTTGCTGTTTATTTGGAAAATAGCCCACATATTTATGCAAGTAAATGCTGTACAGAAGCAAAAAGTCAAACAATGCTTACAGCTTTTTTCAAGTTCTTCTAGTATGATCTCTTTGTAAAAACATAGCTCTACCATCAGATTTTGTCTGACATACATGGAACAATCAACAATGGAGACAAAGAATGTAAGATGTGCCTGTTGAAGGCCAGCTTGGAATAAGTTTTAACAGTGCCGTTGGAAGAGAGTCTACAGTATATGTCAATCAACATAAATAAGCTTTCTTTGATTTTTTTTCTCTGTTAAATGGAAAATTCCAGTTCATTCCAATGTCAAAATTTGTACCACTACACACTATGTATTTGAATTGTTGAAGAATGATGTGCGGTAGAACACAACATAGTCAGAAGCTTCTGTATACCCATCAAAGAGTCTGTAAACCATCCAATGTGTGTCAGTACTGGCTCAAGTGTCACAATTCTATTGTTGAAGATTTCAAGCATCAAACTCAACAGATGTGCCCTTGCATTGATATAGAATATATAAATAAAATCAACAATGCAGCCCTCGTCAACAAGCTTTTCATAAAAACAACCTCCTTAATCTAACTACATGACTAAAGTCAATAATCTAGCAACAGCAATTTAAAAGAGACATCATATGGCAAATGTTATTAACATTGACACATTACTACCATATGAGAAAAAGGATAAATGCAAATTCTGTGTAAATCAGAAGGCGGTCTGTTTTTCTATTTTTGCAAGTACCTAGAATTTGCTTCCTTGTCTGTCATGTTCAGGGTGGAACATGACAGACATTCCTGATCAGTTTCACCAAAGTCCATCAACATAAAAGAATAGCTATTGCAGTTGTTACTTCAGTTGTTGTCATCACATTCTTTCCTAGAAGTTGTACAATACATTCTGCTTTCGAGCTCCCTTTGGATTTTGGTAAAAATGATACACTTGCTTGCAACATAGCCAAGAATTTGGAAACTAGACAAGTTCTTAAGCACTTACAAATTATTGAATTGTATGAATACACAATGGCACACGAGGAAGCTCTGGGGGCCCTAGTCTGCACTTTGGAGTACTTGCATGACAATAGATTTTAAATGGCGGAGTAGTGAGTATGTTTTCAGATTCTGCCCGATATCCCAGAAAATAAAAACTGATGAAATTCATGCTTTTAAAACTGTGACCAAAGTTAAAATCTTCAAACTGTCTACAAGCATAAAAGTCAATCATTTCGGAGATCAGTTGTCTGGTGAACTTTGCCAAAAGTTTATTACTGGTTGAATAGAGAGATTTCCCTCCAACAGTAATGATGCCATGAATCCAGCTTCTATGTGTGCAATAGTTAAGAAAATAGGTGAATTAGTATTAAACAACTAATACATAAGTGGTTGTATTGGGATAATGCTTGGATCAGCAGCATCACTTCACAGCTACTGCAGCTACTTTCATGTCATAGACAATCAACAAATCAGAAGACACTGTTGTAGATCATAGAAAAATAATTTACTACCCTGCAAAATTTTAAAATTAATTGAAACATTAAAAGAAATTTTAATCATTTGTAAATTATGTTATTGTTCGATTTGATGCACTTTACTCGTCTCTCCATAATACAGCTCAAGGGAGCTAACTCTACTTCGACTGACTTCCAATTTTTTAAATCGGTAATTATAAAATAACGCATTCATTTCTGAGACCCAAGAACTAGATTAAATCCACTGTTTACAAGTCAAGTGGAGGTATTATATTTAAACTACAGCACAAACTCCAGTATGAAAAGTATCCCCGATAATGCTGCAGTATAATTTAGATCAACCATAACTATGCAATGACACAAGGCAAATTGTTAACTTCATGCTATATGCCATTGAGACCACAAATTTCACTGGATGGATCAAAAGAGAGGATACAATTATACACTCATACCAATAGATGTATGCTTTAGATGAAGGAGCTATCACTTTTCAAAACACTTAAGCTTTGCCATGTGAAATGCATAACAAAGCAAGTCTTGTACGAATAGAATGTACTCATACTAACTATAAAATAGAAGTATTATCCAAAGTCAATGTGTCTATAAAAATGTATTAAAATATATTAATCTTAACCGCCAGTGAAGGAAATTATAATTAGCTCCAAAAGAAATTTTAATCATTTGTAAATTATGTTATTGTTCGATTTGATGCACTTTACTCATCTCTCCATAATACAGCTCAAGGGAGCTAACTCTACTTCGACTGACTTCCAATTTTTAAAATCGTTAATTATAAAATAACGCATTCATTTCTGAGACCCAAGAACTAGATTGAATCCACTGTTTACAAGTCAAGTGGGTGTATTACATTTATTATTATATCATTAATAAGACGGTGGAATATCAGAATCGTTAGAGTGTCATAAAATCCTGGTGATGTACCAAAATCGGATTTTACCAGTTTGGTTTGATCGACCAAATTTCAGGCTAATTTATACCTCGTTAATAAAAACTTATTGGCTTTAATAAGAAATCTTTGAAAGCTGATTCCATTTCTGGTTTGGACCTGAAAGTTTTATCACTTAAAAACGTGTATGAATGCTTTAAAAAAATAGTAGTCAGTGGGTGAAATATGGAGGATGTGATAGTCTCGTATCCAAAGTCTGTGAGTTTCTGCAGCGTCATTTTTGCAACACGTGGCTTTGCATTATCGTGGAGCAAAACTGGGCCACGCCAATTCACCAATGCAGGTCTCATTTTTTTGCAAATGAGCATGCATTTCAGCGTGTTGATTGCAGTAAACCTCTGCTGTAATGCTCTGATTGGTTTCCAGAAAGCTGTAATGGACAACACCAATTGCAGACCACCAGACAGTCACCATACTCTTTTGCTGATTGGGGGACTCATCACGATGAAGCCATTGACATGATCGTTTACGGTTGTCATAAAGGATCCACTTTTCGTCATAAGTCACTCTTCTGTCAAGAAAAGGATCACTGATGTTTCGCAGAAAGAGCATCGAGCACACTCCAAAACGCCGAACTTTTTGATTTTCATTGAGCTCATGCGGCACCCATTTATCGAGCTTTTTCACTTTACCAATCTTCTGCAGATTGTGTGAGACCGTTGCAATACCGACACCAGGTGCCTGAGACATTTCTCTGACACTTTGACGTGGGTTTTGTTCAACAATCGCTTTCAACTGTTCATTGTCAAGACTGCACGACCGTCCTCTTCCTTCTTTATCTTCAAGGCTCTCATCAACACAACGGAATTTCTGAAACCACGATCACTCGTGGACCCCTCTCCCCATGCTCTGTTGATATTGGCAGCAGTTTGGGAGGCATTGTGCTCAAGCGTGAACTCATGCAAGAAAAAGTAAGCGAAGGTCCTTTTTTGTCATCCTCATAATTAAGGGCGCCTATGCTTCAAGAATGTTTTCTGTCTGAAATTAGTAGAAAATTAATTATTAAGTATGTCGAAATTCATCTAAAATATAATTAAAATACTGTGATAAAATTGCGTTTCAAAACACAACACCAGGGGCCATTATTTTCGGAATAACCTAATACAAAACCTGTTGAGACCTAGGGTCGCTGTATTCGACTAACCCCTGCCCCTAATTTTGCTGGCCTTGTACCACCACCACCACCACCACCACCACCACCACCACCACCACC
>NC_068994.1:22038555-22042549 GCF_001194135.2 Octopus bimaculoides
ATCATCATCATCATCATCATCATCATTATTATTATTATTATTATTATTATTATTATTATTATTATTATTATTATTATTATTATTATTATTATTATTATTAAGGCGGCAAGCTAGTAGAATCGTTAGCACGCCAGGCGAAATGCTTAGCGGTATTTCATCTGCCGCCACGTTCTGAGTTCAAATTCAGCCGAGGTCGACTTTGCCTTTCATCCTTTCGGGGCCGATTAAATAGGTACCAGTTACGCATTGGAGTCGTTGTTATCGACTTGTTCCCTTCCTGCAAATTTGAGGCCTCGTGTTTTCAGTATAAAGATTTATCCTAAATATTGATACACTAACTTTTTGTTTTTGTACGTACCTGTGGTGTGTGTCACACTTACTTCAAAGGAAGAGGCAAAAAGGTTGAAGCAAGAGGTACAAAGAAAATAGAAATGGAAGGTGTTAAGCAGAGGCGGTATACTTGAAGAGAGTGGCAGAGCGGGAGAGAGGGGAGAGACAAAGAAGAAGTGAGAGAGAAAGACAGAGAGTGAGGTAAAAAGGTTGAAGGGAGAGGTACAAAGAAAAATAAAAATAAAAGGTGTTAAGCAGAGGAGCTATACTTAAAGTGAGTGGCAAAGCGGGAAAGAGGAGATAGAGAGGATGTGAGAGAGAAAGAGAGACAGTATTTTCAGAGTAGACCGATGCATACATCGAGAGAAAAAGATACATATATACATACACACATTGTTAAATTAAAAGCAGGAGAGTGGCGGGACAGAGAGGAAGTGAGACAGAAAGACAGAGAGAGACAGTGAGTGGTGACTGAAAGGAAGCTGGCGTTCGTTTTGTGCTTTTAAATGTTTATCACTATTTTCAGAGCAGACTGATACATACATCGCAAGAAAGTAAATAGATAGATCGAAAGAAAAGTTGATACATAGCTACATTGTTAAATCAAAAACAAATAACTGCAGCAAATATTGGATGTCACTTCTACTTTTCATTACCACTCGAGGATAAAATTAACTTGCAAGTGACCGAGTACTCCACAGACATGCATACCATTAACGTCATTCTCAGGGAGATTCAGCCTCACACAGAATACAACAAGGCTGATTCCTTTGAATTGCAGCTACAACTCATTTTGGCCAGCTGAGTGGACTGGAGCAAGATAAACCTTCAAGTGGTTGGAAGAAAACGAAAAAAGATCCTATATAAGGGCATGAAAATCTTTTTAGTCGTTAGCGTCACTATGAGTGTTAATCTGCTCCTAACAGCGGCATTTGTGAGTCACACAGATCTGGAGGCTAAGCCCCCAGATAAACACCGATGCGTCCCCATAACTTAGCTGTTCGACAGAAACGAATGATAGAATAAGCACCAGGCTTACAGGAAATAAGTCCAGGAGTCGATTTCTTCGACTTAAGGGCGGTGATCCAGCATGGCCACAGTCAAATGACTGAAACAAGTAAAAGAATAAAAGAATACCAGAAAATTGTTCTGTACCACTAAACCAAGAAGGTTCTATGAATATGTACGATGTATTTTAAGGCCAAACAGTAATTCTGTTTACGTTGCTGAGATATTTTGGTTGGATTATATAGTTACCGGTTTTACACTTCTTTCTATATGCTGTAAGTGTCACAATATAGAAACATTTCTCATGGCATCAGCACTCAATTTACAGATGTTTTCACGGATCCAGTTAGTTATTATTACCTCCGCCTTAGCGAAGGCGGAAGTATTGTTTTCAGTCGTGTTTGTTTGTCTGTCAGTGAACAAGATATCTCAAGAACTGCTGGATGGATTCGGATGAACTAATTAGATTTTGGGATCGATCCGGTACCGGACAAGGATTCTGGATTATATTTCAGATTTATTTACTTAATTTTTTGAGAGCGGTCGGGTTCATTTTTTAGTATTCTCGTTTGTGAGAGCAGTCGAGTTTATTTCAGATATTCTATTTTAAAAATCATCTCCGGTGAGAGAACGTTGGTGTCGCCTTGGCGGAGGTTTGCGCCCTCTGAGTGCCCTTGTTACCTCCGCCTTAGCGAAGGCGGTGGTGTTGTTTTCCGTCGTGTTTGTCCGTGGACAAGATATCTCAAGAACCACAAGATGGATTCGGATGAAACTTTTAGGGATGTTTGGCCTCGTGACGGGCATGAACTGATTAGATTTTAGGATTGATCAGGTACCGGACAAGGATTTGGGATTGTTTGTTATATTTACTTTACACGATTATGATCTTACGTTGACTTTCAAGTCTTTCTCAATTACCTCCCTTTAGGTTGTTTCCAAAATTTTATTTTCGTTTCTCTATTATTAATTTTACTCGCATCTCTATCTTTGTAGAAACTGTTGGATAAAGAAATCAAACTACATAAACAAACGGCAGCAAAACCGTTCAGAAATTAAATAACACTAACATATATTTTTAATATATATATTACTAGCTGGACCCGTGAAAAATTCACGGAAAACATAAAAAATGTAAGCATCTGTAAACAGTGTACTGGTGCCATGAGAAATGTTTGTACATTATGACCGTCTGTCTTTACGTTCTGAGTTCAAATTCTGCCGAGATCGACTTTGCCTTTCGTCCTATTGCGATCGATAAATTAAGTACCAGTTGTGTACTGGGTCAATCTAATCAACTTCCCCCCCACCACCACATCTCCCCACAAAAAATTCAGGCCTAGAAAAGTATATTGTGACAGTTACAGAATATAGAAAGTAATGTAACACCAATGACTATATAATCCAATCAAAATATCTCAGTCACACAAACGGAATTATTATTTAACCTTAAAATACATCGTACATATTCAAAGAACCTTAATGTACAAATTGAAATGCAAAAGAACGAAATAATAAATGGATTTATGAATGAAAGTTTGATAATTGCATTTATTTCCACCACGCGACACTTATTATTGCAAACATGCTTTAACTGATCTAAACTATACAAACACACACAAATACATTCATATATGTATGTCTCGAGTTGTAGCAGTAATTCAAAGGGGTCAGCCTTGTCATATTCTGTGTGAGGCTGAATCTCCTTGAGAACTACGTTAATGTTATGCATGTCTGTGGAGTACTCAGCCATTTGTGGGTTAATTTTATCCTCGTGTCGTAATGAAAAGTGAAATTGACATCCAATGTTTACTGTGTGTATATATTTATGTATGAACTGTTTTTTGGACTTAGGTATCTACTGTCTCTCTTTCTCTTTCACTTCCTTTGTGTCCCTTTTCTCTCTCGCTTTTGATTTAACAATGTGTATATGTATCTACTTCTCTTGCGATGTGATAAACATTTTAAAACACAAAACGAACGCCGTCACCACTCACTGTTTCTTTCTCTCTTATGTCCTCTCCGAAATATTTAAAAACACAAAACGAACACTGTCTCTTTCACTCTCTCTCTCTCGCTTTCCCACTTCTTTGAAGTAAGTGTGACGCACACAACAGGTACGTGCAAAAACAAAAGTTATTGATATATTATACATACATATTAACACTTTACAGTATACTTACATATATACATACAACTAGTATACATCGATCTAAAACAACAGGAATACTAAAGGAGGGCCGGAATTTAAGAGAAGAGAAAACCAAAAGTTATGCTATTCATTTAAAAATTCCTAAGTAGAACTTATTATTACCCTCGCCTTTGAAACTATTTTGAATGGTGAGAATTTGTTAACTTTGGCTTGTATTAGATAGGGATAAACTATTTATTACTGTTACTAAATTTTCTACAGCCATCTTCACATTCCATGATTACCATTAAGATCGATCAGGTACCGGACAAGGATGCTGGATTATTTTCCCGTTTTATTTTTTAACTTAATTTTTGAGAGCAGTCGGGTTCATTTTTAATATTCTCGTTTGTGAGAGCACTCGAGTTTATTTAAGATATTCTAATTTTAAATTCATCTCTGGTTCTTCGTTGAGAGGACGTTGGTGTTGCCTTGGTGGAGGTTTGCGCTGAGTGCTCTTGTTGTTGT
>NC_068994.1:22042649-22071316 GCF_001194135.2 Octopus bimaculoides
CCCAAATTTCAGGCCTTGTGCCTATAGTAGAAAGGATTATTATTATTTTTTGAGAGAGAACAGCGCATGTAATCAAAGTAACACTGGGGTACAAATATACAAAGCCCAAAATACTCGTCTTGACTACTCGTCATGACTACTCGTCTGATAAGGATACACCAGGCACATGCTTCACAACTATATGTGCACGACATGATGATTTCATATCAAGATAACGCATGACCTTGTAGGCAGGGTCCAGTTAGAATTTTATTCAGGTCGAGTAGCCCACTCTGCTCAAAAGGTCCCTTGATAAACATCCACGTTTCCTTTCCAGGAGTGAATTTTTCAAGCCCCACAGAATTCTCCTCAACACATGGCTATGATGCTCCCCCACTGCTTCTGCTTGCGATCAGAGATGCACATATCGTAAGCCACTAAGGGACTCAACTGGTTTAAGGTCCAGCAACTGACAAGCAAATCTGTGGTGTTGAGCAGAATATTTGCTGTAGTCTATCTTTCATACCAAGACAAAACATGTAGTGCACCTGAGCACTATACACAATAATTTCATTATTATTTTTATGTACATAACTCTTTCAATCAGTTAAAATCAGAAGCCATGAAAACCCTGCCTAGTACTGCATCATCATCATCATATGATTATTATTCGAACTGGCAAAATTAATACACTGGGCTCAAATTCTGCCGAGGTCAACTTTGCCTTTCATCCTTTCGGGGTCGATGTAATCGACTATCCCCCTCCCCAAATTTCAGGCCTTGTGCCTATAGTAGAAAAGATTATTATTATTACTATTATTATTATTATTATTATTATTATTATTATTATTATTAGTAGTAGTAGTAGTAGTCTACTGTGGAACTGAAAGGCACGCTGATGTTGGGCTCTGTAAATTTGAGCTCAAATTTAACGTTTACACATTTCACCCTGGGTGCCTGTTTACCAGATTTTTTTTCCGCCTCCGTCAAGTGGAATGCGTTTGCTCAGTCCAGATGTAGTTATTTTCACAAAACGACACACCAAGAGGGGTAGATATGGACGATACAAAGCTGAAGCGTGCGCAATAACTGGTCTATTACCCCGGGGCAGTTTCGAAAAAAAAAAGCCGGAGAAAAGAGGTATACCGATGCATGTCAATTAAGAACCGCGAGTGGAAATAGCTACTCATGCCTGTATAGAAAATACTTGAGAAAAATTTGGAGTGACTTCATTACACAAGCCACACAAAATGGCAGTGTCGATGTCAGATTTTTTTGACACAAAAAACACAGAGACATTCAGCTGTCTGCTGCAAGATTGACGATTTTATCTTCATTGTAAGTTGGATAGGCGTGTGGTAAATATTAAAATTTTAGACATCTGGTAGGTGATAGCATGCGTTGTTCTCGTAGGAGCTGATTCCCTTCTAGAAATTAAGACAGTGGTTCCCAAACTTTTTTCTCTGGGCCGCATTTTCAGAATGAAAATTTTCTCACATCTCAACAAATTTTATGTGATAAAAAGTACATTTAAAAATACAAAACGACTAATAGTGCATTAAGTATAATATATAACACAAATAACTTATAATTTGAGCTTGTTTTTGACGAGTAATCTTCTTTATATTAGGCCTAGTTTGAGATTCTCAGTCAAATTTTTCTGTAGACAACAAGGGAAAGTGATCAATTTTTTTCTAAAAGTGTTGCAAGATGTTCCTGCATAAGGGCACGCAATTTCTGACTTGTTTTAAAACTTTTTACCGATAGGAACATTTATAGATGATGTTGCATCGCTCTTTCTAGCCAGAGTTGAAGTTTTTTTATTAATGCAGTCAGTTTGTCTGTAGTCGTAAAGATATTCTCATCGCGGACTTGCATACTGGCATTGAGCATGTTTAATCTGGAAAATATATCGGCCAGATATGCCAGTCATTCTCATCCAGCTGGTGAAACAATGGGTCCCCTTGTTTTAAAAATGCTTTTAATTCGTTCTTCACCCGATTTAAAACTTTTCTCCAAGACAGCCAGCGAACATCCGTGTACAGAAGTAGGTAGTGGTGTTCTGATTTCATATCATTGTATAGTTGAGCTTCATCGGTCTGAGGAGGCTCACAACAAGAAAAGATTAATAAGAACAACCAAGAGTGGACCTTCCATCCGGAACCACCATTCCTATTTGTGAAGGAACTTCTGAACAAGAATTGGACTCATCATTCACCTCGGAATCTATCAAAAACTATATAAAAGGACCATCATTCTCGATATAGAATTTCTATCCACAGCTTTTTCTGGGGGAAGTGGGGTCCTATCTGCTTTCTTACTTATTAAAGACCTTAGGCCTTGCTAAATTAAGTTTGATACCCTCTGAATCCAGGTTTTGCTTCTATGTCTGGAATGTCTTTTGTACTATACATTCAACTACAAAAATGAAGTCATCAGCACATCAGAGTTTCAATGGGTGCTGAGTTTTAAAACTCATCTGTTATGGCTAGATGAACTATGATGAATAGAGTGGGGACTAAGCTCTGAGATTTAGTGGAACCCTTTCACATGGTTTTTATGGCTCTCACAAGCCATTCAGCTACTCCTAAGTACTTAAGTGACCACCAGATTACCAAGTGAGGAATTTTGTTGAAGACTTTCTTCAGGTTGACAAATGTCAGGCATTTCTCCAACAGTTGTCTCACAAGAAAGATGTCATGAATAGTACTTCTTTGTAAAAAACCAAAAATTCATTTCATCTAGGATAACTTTCTTCCTATATGAACTATATTTCTTTTCATCACTTTCACAACCTGGTCAGTAATGTGTTATCCCTGTAATTACCTCTCTCTAAGATATCTCCTTTGGCTTTGTAACACTTGACAATAATGATCCTATTTCAATCATCAGGTATGACCCCTTCATGTACATACACGCACACATACAGACGATGAATGAAAAAGGTGTCATAACAAAGATCAAAGCACACAGATCAGTTATGATGAGCAAATTTGAAATATTGAGAGTAACCAATTGTGGGAAAATGAATTAAAGTGTACATAAAGTGATAAAGGAGAAACGGATTATGCAATTAAGGAATGAATTGAATGATATAAAATAAAACTTGTAAAGAGAATAGATAGGGATGTTGATCATATTGACTAACTCGAGTGGTTTGATTGAAAATACAGTTTAAAGTATCTGACTGATCTTGAATGTCTATGAAAGTTTACAGATGCTGCTGCTGAATTATGATTGAAGAAGGAGATGTTGAGATAGAGTATTTCTAGATATTCAGAATTGCAAAATTGACAGCTTGTTAGAAATGGTGCCCCAGCTAAAGCAATTTAAAGGTTAAAAGATGTATAGAAAAACATTATTTTTCACTTGATTTTAAAATATGTGTCCTTAAGTTAAAGACTCTAAATGAACTCAAACAAATTGGAATAAAAACATTTAATTTGTTGGCAAAAACTATAAGGATATTGGTAAAATTGCCTTTTGGAAGAACTTAATGTTATTTTAATGTATGATTTAAAAGTTTGATAGTTTTAACAATAGAATCAGGAGTTTTCCAGAAGTACAATGACAGTTGAGTGGGCAATCATTCAAGTGAATACAACTACATAGCTGGAAAGAATAAGTTGAGTTCCATATGTTTCACATTAGAGAAAACTTGTGCAGGTTCAAGTTTTTTTAAGAAACTTTTACAGAAATTTATCTTGAAATGTTAGTGGTTCATGTGGTATGGAGGTATTTTGTAAGAGCTTCACAAAGATATCAGCTACAGGTGTAGAAACTTGTTGGTTATATGGAGAATTGAAGTAGGTGATGCATGTTGTATTTTGTGGGTTAATGAGATGTTTTTAATAGATTTTTGGTGAATTTGTTTTGTGCTTGTGCACCTTATTTATAATATAATGTGCACCTTATTATAATATTTGTGCTTGTGCACCTTATAATATAAGGTGAAGCATCTCTGAAAGCAGATTCATTGGAAAAGAGGGTAAAAAAGTGTAAAGAAATATCTGTATATGATTCAAGATATTGCATGGGTAGTTACAAAATTTATGCATGTAGTGGAGAGATTCAATGAATTTTTACACAGAAAAAACTAGGGATTATTAAGTTCAAGAGTGATGTCTAAGTTGATTTTATAAAATTGTATTAGCAATATCAAATTTCATAATTCTTCCTTAACCTAATCTTCCCAACCATATAACTGTATTCACATGAATGATTGCCTGCCCAATTGTAAATGTACTTCTAAAGGCCATAGGTGTGTGTGTGTGTGTGTGTGTGTGTGTGTGTGTGTGTGTGTGTGTGTGTGTGTGTGTGTGTGTGTGTGTGTGTGCGCGCTACTAAAAAAAATAACAGTTTAGCAAACTCATTTAGAATCTTGAATCTAACGACTCTGAAATCAAAATGGAAAATATATTTTATTAAACCTTCTCACTAACAAGTTGTGTCAGCATTGTAGTACTGAATCACAAGAAATATCATTCTCCAAGCAATCCCTCTTCAACTGTAAATCAAAGATAGTGTTTCATTGCTTACATAAAAACTTGACATCAAATAAATCAATCAATGACTAAATTTAGTCAAAGACAGTAATTTTCCTTTCTCTGTTCATTAGAATTTTTCTCGAGTTAAAATTTTATACCAACAAAACTTTATTTTATTTTTTATCCTATATATTTTACCTCCAGTTCACTCCTATAATCAAATCTAAACTCTTACCAGTTTGCATAACCTTTTTACTATTAATTTTTAACCATTTTTACTCTCAATATTTCAAATTTGCCTATCATTACTGTCTTACCAGCTTTCTTCTTACTATGCACCCTCTCTTTTCCTCTTTCCCCCAATTTTCTCTGCATCACACTCAAATTCCTTCCTTTATTCCTTTATCCAACTCCATTTATAAAAAAATTCAAACTTCATTACAATTTGATAATTCAAATGATGAATCTCAAGTTACTGTCCTACTTAATATCTTCAGCCTCATAAAATACAAGTTGACATACACATGTGTGTGTGTGTGTGTGTACATTTTAACTTTACATTATTTTCATTTAATTTTTACTCCTTTTTACATATATCCCACAAAGCTTTATGGCAAAGAGACAAATTTTGAAACAGACATATGATAACCTTAACATCAAAGAACTGAGAAATATAACTTGGATCACTGGGAGTTTACCTACTGCTCCACAGTGATCAACAATAATATTATGACACTACTGCACAATCTTTATAGGAACTGGTCATATACTTTAAGCATGTAACTGATATAGATCACTTCATGTCACTGGCTAGAACTTGTGCATATATATTCAAAACAACTTGTGCATATATATTCAAAACAATTTTTTTTCTCACTTTTCACACAGTCAGTTTTTATAGATTTAACTCCAGTATATTACTGCTATTTTATTGACTCCCAAAGTCAAAGTAAACTCAGAAAGTAAAGAATAAAATGAAATATATAGGTTTCGTTTGATTTGACTGTTTGTGCCAAGTCACAAGCTAAAATTCAAGGTGCAATAATGCTAAAGATCATATTTCTTCAGACATCATGTACAGTGCTTATACAGTTTGCAGGAACCCATCCTTCTTCACCAGTGTGAAGTGAAATATACCACCAATCATTGTTTGAATTATCTATTACATTCACATACATTCCTTCCTCCACTGACAGCTCTTCATCACTGAAAGCACTGAAATCTTCCAAGACTATATACAGGCAGTCATTGAAGATTCTAGCGTTACCAACCTTTTTGTTGCTGTCATTTTTACTGTCATTCTCGCTGCAACTAGTTGAAGTGTTATTACATTTACTGTTGTTGCTGGAATCCAATGTTGTGTTTTTGGCTTGGCTTCCTGGTGTTAGTTTGGGAAGGGGTTTCTTAGGAGGATTTAACTTCCGGCTATTCACTGGTTTCACTTCTTCAATGTAATTTGAAGGTGCCCAGCCTTGTTCTGTGCCAACCCTCACCAGCCACCAACCTGACTCATCTTTCTCCAACACTTCAATGGAATCATCACGGACAAAGCTAATCTCTTCAGCATTTTCTGCCTCGTAGCTATGAGAAGCCTGGTACTTTATTTCAGCACTATCTGCAATTTTCCCATCAGACTTATCTGTTGGAGTAGATGGTGGCTGAAGAGTCAACTTATGACCAACTTGTGCTGGCGCTGGTTTTGATACAGGTGCTGTTTTCTGGGCTTGAAACTGAGGATATTTTGAAACAATTGTGTGAGGATTACTTTGAGTAACATTCTGATTTAACTTTGGCTTTGTGAATGGCACTTTAGGTTTAAGACCCAGATTAGGAGGGAAACTCTCTTGAGAACTCTTAACTGTGGGTTTCAGAGCAGCTTTGCTGAATACTGGTGGTTTCTGAAGTATGGCAGGACTTGGCTGTTTTGTATGAGTAATATGCTTTGAGCTTGTTTCATTTTTGTTGTCTTGTAAATTAGAATCATCCAATTTAAATTTTTCCTGTTGCCGTTTCAACAAATTCAGACCTCGATTATTTCCTGTCGTTATGTTTGCATCCTTGTTTTCACACTGATTCTGAAATTTAGCAATCTTATCTGAAAGTTTAGATACACTACATCGTACAGTATCTTTCTCTTTTGACTCAGTTTCTCTCGCTTTTGATTCAGTAGTGTCATGTTGAAAATTATTTGAGCTGTTTTGTTTCTGTTTTAGTGCACTAGGCAATGATAATGGAGATGGTTGTGGTGGTGATATTCGCGTAGGTTTCTCTTTTGGAACAAGTGATTTCTTAAGACTTGACTGCCTTACATTATATTTTGGAGCTTGAGTGCTGGCAGGTGCAGCAGAGTCTGGTTTAGACACCTGTTGTTGGGATTTTAATTTGGTCAATTTAAACTGAAGCTCATCAGTAAAGTTTGATTCACTTGCTGCATTTGGCATCACTTTTACAGTTTCAACACTAGAAGAAGGAGCATTATTGTGTAGCAGTGGTTTTGGAGGATTTAGCGATTTCCTTCCAGGCTCATTTGCTACTTTTGTAGGAATATTTTTCTTAGGAGCCATAGCATCTGGATGTTTAGGAGGAGGTGGTGGTATAGATTTTGGTCGCATTGCACTATTATTTTTACCAGCTGAATTCAAGTTAGCACTGTTACGGTTAAGTTTTAATTGAAGCTTATCAGTGAAATTCTTATCTGCTTCATGTTCCTTCACAGAACTTGTTACATTCCCTGAGTCAGGCTCAAGAGAGTCATGGATAGTGTTCAGGTATTTTTTGTCACTTTCCACTTTTGCATTGGCACTAATGTTCCTCTCTGTAGTGACGTTCTCTGGATTTTCGTAGATCTGAAGAAGAGAAAATAGTGAAAATCTGAGCAATTATAAACATTTCACATCTTTTTATCTCTAAGTTCAATTAATTTTAACAAATTTTCTTGGGTTAGCATTGGTTTAAAGTATTTTATAAGACAGTAGTAGTTTGCTAAGATAGATTTTATCCAGTTGCTGCTAATTATGTCATTAGATGTTCCTTTCTAACTTTCTAATACTGGTTTCAAATTTTGGCACAAGGCCAGCAGTTTGGGGAGAGGGGCTAAGTTAATTAAATTGACTCAGTGCTCAACAGGTACTTATTTTAGTGATCCCAAAAGGATGAAAGGTAAAGTTGACCTCGGCAGAATTTTAACACAAAATGTAAAGACAGATGAAATACCACTAAGCATTTCACCTGGTATGACAACGATTCTGCCAGCTTGTTGTCTTTTCTAATATCAACAACCTAAACATAAAGTCAAACAGAAACTACTTTTTTCATAGCTGGGTTTAATAAATAAAGAAGAGAGAATATCAAGTAATCCTTAATGCAGGAGGATTGAACTCCCCAACATACTGGCAAGAATGTTACTCATTAAGGGAGGCACATTAGTCATTGAAATTGCCTCAGATAAACTTGTCAAAATTGCAAGCACTTTCCAACTCTTGATTATATGATTGATGTAATAAAGAGCTCCTAGCTTTTATACCAGTTGCACTAGTAATTTATCCAAACATAAAGTCATGGAACAACTGTAATGGAAAGTGACATATTTTAGTTCTATATACATCTGTGGAACCAAAATTGAAAAGTATCCAAAATAATCAAAATTAAAACAAAAATTAAACAAAACATAAATTAAAAAAAAAAATCAAAATCAGTTTATTTACAATTGTATGTTGTTAATTTAACAGTTCAAAGGTTCAGATGGTTGTATGTACATGTTAATGATGGGTTAGAAAGCAGTAAAACAAAATAACAGAACTAGACAAATTGAGTCAAGTTCTTTCACAGTAACAGATGTGTAAATTATATGATGTTATTAAGGAAATGGATGTTAAAAAAAGCTGAAGAAAATTAAGGAAATGAAACTAGAAGAAGGCAATAAGAAAGGCAAAGAGGAATAACTAGAAAACAAAGAATAAAGCAATGAAGGATTGAAAGTAATCAAAGGAGAATTAAGCAAAGAAAATAATAAACCAGGGGAGAAAAAGGATGAAACAGAAGAAAGGGGCAATGATAAAAAAAAAGACAACAAAGAAATAAAGTGAGCATGGAAGAAAGCAAAGTGGAAAAATAGAGAAATTATACAAAAGAAGTCACAAAAAATAAAGACAGAAAGTATATCCTTGTGGTAAATACTAGACCAATTATTGGTAAAGTAGGCAAGATGCTGTGGAGATAAAAAGTTAAGTTAAAAAGCAACAAATATAAAATAATAATCTGAAAAAAATTAAAGCACAAATCCACAGAGGCATAATGGTTAATGTCAAGTGGTAGATACATAGCTCATTTGGTTTTGATTGGTTTACATGTAAGTTCAACTTAATGTTTACATACTTCAAATATGAATATTAAAAGCCTTAGTCCTGGATTTGATTCTACTATACGGCATCTTGAGCAGGTGTCTTCTACTTATAACCTTAAGTTGACCAATACAAGTGGAATTTGGTACACAGAAACTGCAAGAATGCCTTGTGAGTGTGTGTGTATAGATGTGTTTGTTGTCTCTAAATGCCCCATAACTGTGTCAATGAAAAGAGATCAATAAAATTTAGTACAATTTTGAAATAGTACTGAAATTCATATGATCAGCTACCTTAGCCAAGTCCAAGACTGCATACACTAAAAATAGCCATAAGTTACTAATCTCCCAGTGGACAGAACATGAGTGTTCCTTTTCTGATGAAAGTCTAACAGAACTGGAAACCTGTGTAATACAGTCCCACTTTTTCAGATTATGGAAAGATAAATCCTATGATTTAACTACTTTATTTGAAAAACTTATATGTTTATTGAATTATGTATACCTTACATTCACATTAACCAAGCACTGTTGAGTACATTATAATTCATTAATTCATCTTATCAGGGCTGTTATTCAAATTAGATTGTCATGTTCACCTGAGTCTTAGAATACACCATAAATAGCTATAAGTTATTCATCACTATCTGATAATACAATAGGCATTCTTTCTCTAATGAGTGCCATCATTTGTCTTCCCTTTTTTTTGCCCTTTCACAGCATACAGTGTATCACGTCTTCCTCTTCCTATATAGGTTCCCTATATATATATATATATATATATATATATAACAAATAGTAAAAGAGTATATGCATATATACGTACAGGTATGTGCATACCTACGTCTACCTGTATATATAGGTGCATATCTGGGTACAGGACATTGCAAACAAAACGTAGACAAAAAAATAATAATAACCAGAGTACAGAACACACACAGTCCAATTTCAGCAGATTTTACCAATCAGTTTTGTACATGTGTATTTGGAAAAACTAACGTCAGCACTTAGGAAAAGTAAAGTGGGGCTTGTGGCTACTGGAGGTTAGAAAGTATCACATTTGATTTGCAAGTATCATGAAAAATATGCAGAGTAAGAAATATGGGAGAAAACATAGAGGGAAATTTTGTTCTCTAGAGTTTTGTCCCTTGGATACGATCAGATGGGCAGTTTCACCATGGTGTATGAGGAAATTACCTGTAGAAGTGATTTTGGGCTGGCACAAGGGTGGGATGGGTTTGATGTATTGTTGTGGGATGTAAGGATGGGGAAAGTGTCACTTTAAACATCATGTATTGGTGTGCACGTGTGAGTGTATGTGTAGGTTTGTATGTAATGAAGTGGGGTGCAGCAAACCTTGCACCAAATCCTTGGATGGTGATGAGGAGATATTCTGATTTTGGAAGCTCTAGTATTTATTATTTATGATGCAGTTCATCAGTATCCAGTTTGTTTGCCAATTTGTGTTCAGGAGAACAAAGAACTATATACCCATAAATATACACACGTATATACATATGTACATACATAGGTACATACATACATATATTTATATAACATACACATGTGTGTTGTAGCACAGAAGAAGCCTTTTTTTTAAGGTAAAAGAAATACTTTGAAAATTACCTTGCATCTTCCATGATGCAAGTTGAAAAACTTTAGCAGTGTTCTTAGAGTTAAATAAAATCAGCCCCTTACAAAGATTTATTATTTGTAATATAGATAAAATCAAAAGACAAAGAATGTATACACAACCCATTCTATACATAGAAAAGGAGTATTATTTTCAAGCTTTCTATTTCTTTCACAGATTCTTTATTAAAAATTATTATACAACAACTGATAAATGACTTGTGTTGATCGCTGAATGTTGCCTACACATGGGATAGTTGGTGGCAGTTGTAGTTGGTGGGGATAGGTAGTCAGCATTGGCATGTGTGGTATGATCACCATGGTATGTCACATGAAAAATTGCAGGACAGTTGAAATGAAAAGCATAGCAATGTGTACTACAGTAATAACCAGCAGTAAACCACCAGATTGGTGGCCATTGTCTGGTGATTTCACACAATGATTGCTCTGCTGGATTGTCTATCAATTTTGTCTGATAACTGGCTTTTATTGAGTGCCCACTGGGCGCTGCCAGATCATGTGGATGGGGCTTTGGTAAATATTAAAAAATATTTTCCTAGAATTACATTACCAAATTCTGAGTGCATCCTCCAAAATGCAGCATTTATCATGCTGCATTTTGATTTATTAAAATATTGTATATATCATCATCATCGTCGTTTAACATCCGCTTTCCATGCTAGCATGAGTGGGAATATATTTTACTTGTTTCATTAATTGGACTGCAGTCATGCTGGGGCACTACCTTGAAGTATTTTCAGTCAAATGGATCATCCCCAGGGCTTTTTTTTTTTTTTTAGGCCAGATACTTATTCCATCAGTCTCTTTTGCTGAACAGCTAAGCTATGGGGGCATGAACACACTAACAGTGGTTGTCAAGTGGTGGTAGTAATGGTGGTTGTGGGGGGAGACACACACACACACATTGTGGACTTCTTTTAGTTTCTGTCAACCAAATCCACTCACAAGACATTGGTCAGCACCTTTGCCCAAGGTGCCAAGCAATGGGACTGAACCTGGCTTGAACTATGTGGTCAGGAAGCAAGCATACATACATACATATATATTATTTTAATAGACACGTTTTAATAGACATGTTTTTATGTGCTACTAATAGTTTCATATGTTGAGAAATACCTCAAACATATTCATCAGGCACAAACCACACATCATAATGAACTAAAAATTGAATGAGAAAGGTTAAGAAGGAAGCATGTAGAAAACGTGGAAGGTTAAAAAACGGAAAATGAAAACTGGAATACAAAAAAATGGAAGACAAAAGAGTAAAAAGTAGAAATGGTAAGAGAGTTATCCTCCTTAGACTTTAAATTATAAGGCTGGAATGGAAAGATGTCAACCAGTTAATCAGGTACAGGTGGAATTTTTCAATTCTTCAAAATGTACTTAGGCATATGTTTGCAACCACAGAAAATTTCAGACCTAGAATTCAGTAGCCAGGGATCTTAGATCTGAAAAGAATCTGAGCTCTTTCAGCTGAACATAGCTTGCATTTATTTGATCCATTAACATAAGGTGTGGAATTTTCAGTTATTTCCCACTTAATCACATGTGCTATTGTATTAGATTTCAAACTACATATATATAACTAGTCAACTTAGTATCTCTGTTTTTGTCCTTATGTTGGAAGGAGGCTATGTGATCGGCATAGTGATTTTTAAATTCTCTTTCACATAATCCAATATAGGTCTTCTTATCCATTGTATTATCATCTGGCATTGCAGTAACTTCTGCCTCATATGATAGATTTAATCATACATCGTTGGTCAAGTGGACCAGATCTTGAGTCTTGGTATTGACCTCGTTTAGGTTTATGGTACTGACCTTGTGTAATGATACTCTTCATATTGGAGCAGCAGCTATATGATAATTTCAAAGAACGCCTATTAAATATTTTCCTGTATCTGTGAGTTACTGGAAAGTGTTTGTCTAGGAGAGACAAGAATTTATTTTCCTATCTTAGTTTATATGTTTAGGGAAAAGGGAAGGATGAACCAAATAATTTTTCATGGCCTATATTTAGGTCTATTATTATTATTCTGATTAATATTAGAGGGAATATATATTAATTTATCTGTGCCTAAGTACATTTTGAAGAATTAGAAAAATTTCGCCTATACCTGATTAACTTGTTGATATCTTTCAATTCTAACCTTATAATTTAAAGTTTAAGGAGTATAAATCTTTTATTATTTTAACTCTTTTGTTTTCCGTTTTTCATTTTCTGTTTTTTAACATTCCATATGCGTCCTTCTCAATATTTCGTGTTTCTTCTCTCATTCAATTTTTAGTTCATTAGGATATGTAGTTTGTGCCTGATGAATATGTTTGAGGTATTACTAAACATATGAAATTATTAGTAGCACATAAAAACATGTCTATTAAATAATATTTATCTCTCATCAGATGGAGTACATTTTTTGTTGATCTTACCATCACGGAACAGTAAAATATTTATAAATATATAAATATATACATGAGTAACAGTAGAGATACAGGTGTCAATCCATTGACACCTCTACCGTTACTCATATTTATTCACCTGTCTTGGAATATGCCCTTCATAAGTATTATGGACCATATATTTAATATAATGTACATGTCTAAATAGCTCAAGAGTGGATTTTCTCACACAGCTGGGTCTAATTGTTTACATACAATGCAAGAATATCTTTCGGCCAGTACTTATTTACCAAGTTTGATATTTACATAATATTGTTGTGTGTGTGTACTATTCCGACCTAATGAGGCGCCTCAGTTTAAGGACCTAATTCAACTGAATCTTACTTATATTTTATATATATATATATATATATATATATATATATATTTACACACACACACACACACACATACACATATATATGCCTGACACAACATATATTACAAAATCTAAGAAAAAATATTTAATGTAGTTAAAAGACAGACTTGACCAGTTTTGAAACCTTCAGTAGTCAATATAGAGACACAAATCTTATTTATTGTGCATGGAGAAAATGAAAGATAATCTTGAAATGTTTCATAGATAGTTGGATACTCATCAGAGTATCAAATACAATACACAAGTGAACTGCAAAGGCTAGAGTATATCAGAAAATTTCTCTTCAAACAGGAAAGTAATGAGCATCCCGACATGTTTCATTACTATTTGGCTACTCATTAAAGGAGCACCAACCACCATCTGTTCACAGCAAAATTACAGCAATTGTTATGATAACCTGGTTACTTTATATGTGTATTCATCAGAATAATTACAAAAAAAAAAAAATCAATTAATATTTGTATTTGTCTCTGTATATATGTATACACATGCTAACATACATTTGTATCTGTAATGCGATGAATGTATGCTAATATATGAGTATGTATGTATGCACATATAACTATATATATAGGTGAGCACAAGTGTGTACGTATGCTGCTATATGTATATATAAACGTAATAGAGGACAATAGAGGACAATAAAACATTCAGACAGATAGACGATAAAAAGGCGGACAGGAGAAACAACAATTAGAAGGACATGGAAAATAAGGACAGGTCATTTGTGGCCTTCTTTCTTCGAAATTGTAAGGACATCTGGTAACCTAACTGAAGAAAGACGGCCATGAATGACCTGTCTTCTTTTTCCTGTACTTCTAATTGTTGTTTCTCCTGTCCGCCTTTGTATCGTCTATCTGTCCGAATGTTTTATTGTCCGCTATATATATATATATATATATATATATATATATATATATATATATATATATGCATATATAGTTTTTTATGACTGCCTCACATGTATGGCCCACGCTACTAAAAGTTTCATGCACATAGAACCCATGTACATTCTTCAGGCAGCAGCCATACCATCAGACTTAAACAGTTTAAATACATCATTAAGAACATTTCCCCACTTTAGAGACCACAATGTGTCTCCTCAGTTAAAACTACCCCTGAACCAATGAATTAACAAGAGTACAGGCTCTTGTTTACAAAATAAGCAAACAAATTATTTGCTGGTGCATGCTGATCCCTGCCAAACTGATAATAATTCAGAGTGCATGGAGAATAGTAAGAAACCAAACAATAACTTATCTAATAATTCTCAATATGTTCTGGCAGATTTGAACATGAAGATGGTCTTCATTGTTGTATTTTGTCATTGGAGAATGTCTCTCTTTAAACAATGGGTCCTCATAACACATGCGATGCACTGATTTAGTTCCCTCTGTCACTTTCACATCCACTAAACTTTAAATAACATGGAGAACTAAGTCAACTCAGTACTCAATAAATATAACTCCCACTATATGTGGTGAGAACTATTTTCATTTGTTTGCTCACTCACACGCACATATATAGTACAGTAATCCCTTGACTATTGTGGGTGTTATGTTCCAAAGTCCCCCACGATAGGTGAAAATCCGCGAAATAGAAACAGTACTAAACTGTATATTTTTTTTATTACTTTTATAATTTGTATATATTTATTTTATTATAAATGCAAAACAACACCACAGAGGAATCAAAGTAAGCTTAAATAATAAACTGCGATATGGCGAGGAATTACTGTATACACACACACACACACACATATATATACATACACATAGACATGGATCATAAGTAGTATGTAATATTTGAGATTTGGCAGCTATTTCTAACACATAAATAAATATATGTACTATAAAACATTTCTATAGCTTTTGTTTTGCTTTTGGTGAACATTATGTCAGAATATATGAGCAAACAAAACAGAGCAACTGTTCTATGTATGTTCCATCTCTCTTAAGGAGTTTTTGTCAGCAGCAGTGTACAACTTTTAACTTTTCACAAACATATTTTTTAAAACAACAGCTATCAGAAGTTAAAAAAGTAAATTTGATGAACATATTTGCATATTTAACACTTTCATAGCAGAAAGATCAAACATTAAATTACTGGAATGTTAACAATGCTTTGTTTCATTGCTACAATATACTATAGAAGGTATTGGTACTTCTTTTTTTCTTTCTTAGTCAACTTTGAAACTCTGTTAGTTATCTATCTATCACACACACATTGGGATATTTGTCCTAGATATTTTAAAAAGATGTAGACACTCCCACAATTCAGCTGCCTGGCAATCTCAAGTCATATGAATAATCATGTCGTTGATAAATTCAAGAAGAATCTGATAAACATCTTGAAAGAGTCTAGCCTAAAGATATCTTTTACTACCAACTTAACAAAGGTTGATTTCCTAGGCATAACCAGACTCATGACCCCTATAAAGAGCCCAACAAAGAAACTGATTATGTTTAGACATTCCAACCCCACCACCAGTTGTAATCAGAAACTTAGTCACAGGTATCAGCAGAAGGATCTTCAATTTATTGGCAGAAAGGGAGAGATTCAACAGGGCTTCAACCCATTATAATGAGTTGCAAGTTAGTGTATATGTAGAATACCCTGATCCACCCAACCCACCCACAAATCAGAAGAGAGAAGAGAAAGGTAATCTCGTTGATCCTCCATTCAACCTAGATGTTTCTACCAATATAGCTGGGAGCTTCCCAATGCTAAGTAGGCAACATTCTCCAAGAACCCTAAGATATAAACTTTTTAATTACCTTAATGTCATGAAAACCTCCTCCTTTCTGTTCCACTTCATCTAGAGACTCAGATACCAGAGAAATTACTTCTGCAACATCATATGAAGCATTCTTGATGAGGTCCTCTCCTAACTCACCCAGACTTCATAACTGCTAACTCCACCTCCATAGGATTTCATATATTACCAGCTTGCAGAATCCATCGAAAACCAACTTATCCTATTGTTGTCACCACAAGTGTATCTTGTTAATGAACTTCAAGTCATTGGCCATTGATAGCCAGCATATAACACCCTAGGTCTAGCTGGCAGAATACACAATCCTGCTTGCTTGTAGAGATAATATCTTACTATCAGCAGATGATGCTGGTCATGTAAACTCATATTTAATCTTACACCATAAAACCTTTCCAATGAAATGTCACACCATACAGAATAACTAACTGTCACTAACATTCTGTTTTATCACATATGGCATCCAATAAAAGAAATTATGTTAAGATTATAAAAACACCCATATCACTTGAACTGACTAATGGAGACCTAAATGCTCTCATTCACAAGCAATTTTAAAATCCTCAAACCACACCTACTGTCTTATGTCTGCACATATGTATTTTCGATCTAAGAAAGGAAACCTCTACATGATAGATATGATCAAAATAGTAGTTAAATCTCCTTCATATCACATCCTACTGTTGTGTATGTGTATGAGCCAACAAAAGAGACCTCTATATGGTAGTTTGAGCTGAAAGTGTTAAACAACATCTATCTCTAACCAATCAAAGCTATGCATTTTGAGACAGTGAGAATTAAAATGCCTTGGCCATTGACACTGGTAACAAAGATATATTAGTTGGTAATTATACACTTTAATAAACACACATACTGAATTACCTTAGCTGAAGCAGTTTTCATGTCCTTGAAAGTATTTCTGCGTTTTGGAGCTGGAGCATAGATACGGCTATAATGGCTATCATTCTCATCCGAATCATCATTGTCATCAGAAAACTCATCACTTTCATAGTCATTTTGGTAACTTGGGGCATTTGGTTTAGCATCCATATCAACAGAAATAATGTGGCTATCACCAACACTAGTCACTGGACTTTTGAGCAAATTGCTCACATCAGATAAGTTGTTGACTGTTTCTACAGTTCCAGAGGCAAGATTATCCAGTCTGTCTTGGACATTTCTTTCAGCCAACTGAAGGCATGTGGCAGGAGCCCAACCAGCTTTCTCATTTATGCTATGAAAAGACATGAGAAAAAGAAAAATCATTATTATTTGTTTTGAGTAGATACAAAATGGAATACAGTCTACTATGCTTCTCAGAAATGTCTACCAATTAGCATTGATGTCAAAGTAAGTATACATGTTATCAAGATGTTCATTACATATTTTTATTATCAAATATTGGGTATCTTGTACAATAATGATATCTTACAACAATAGAAAGCCATAAGTTTGGGAATAATTGATTATATTGACCATGATACAAGGCTGGTACCTATTTTCTTGACCTCCATCATAAAATTTTTAACATTATAAAATATATCCATTTTAAAAAGCAAAGGCAACCTCAGTGAAATTTGAACTCAAAATGTAAAAAAGCTGAAAGAAAATGTTGCTAAGTATTTTGTTCAATACTTTAACAATTCTCCCAATCTACTCCCTTATAATAATAACAACAACAACAGCAGCAGTAATTTCTTTTTCTTATTTGCTCTAATGAAAATGGATAGGTGGACATTACAAGGATTAGTTACAAAACTCTATCAAAAGTTTTAAGTATTGAATGAATAAGAGATCCCCTAAAGCCTGGTTTATTAACCACCCTATTAATCTTATATCTTATAAGATGAAAGCTGTTGGGAATCACACAGGTCGGTGCACTCCCAACCACATTATGATGGACAAGTTTTCACCTTTCTATGTACAACTTGGCCAAATTTTACATTTTTCTTTCAACAGAGTTACAATGCAGAAATTATCAAAACTTTGCTTATGTCTACCTTTGTCACCACTTCCAAGCTAACACAACAGGGAATGTTCAGTCTGCCAAGACAGGGTTGAACAAGTCTGGTATACATCCATAGAGTTTGTAGAGTAGACCACCCAAACTATGTAGTTAGCTCCTTCTACAAACTACTCACTATTAGCAATGACTCAGAAGCAGTTATTGTCATCTTTCAACATTCCACCCTTTCTGTAACAGGATACTGTAGTAGGTACTGAAGTCCACGGTCTCTGTATACCTGCCTGAAATTCAATCACATGTATCACTTATGGCCCATCAAAAACCTAATTGTAATTTTGTTGCCATGATGGATTTGGGTGACTCTGTATTTATTAAATGGGATTACACAATTCAAATCAAATCATATTGTGATGACGGAACAGATGATAAAAACTTAGGGGTGACTGATAGACTAAATATGTACTGCTTGCTGAGAGAAAGAGAGGCTAAAGGAGAGAGAGCGAGCTTAAATACATAGACTATGAAGGGGTAAAAAAAAAAGAAGAAACTGGAATTTTTTTGTAATATTATTCTATTCAAATAGTTTTACATTTTTTATACTTTTATCACCTTCAAAGTATTCTCCATTTGAAGCAATGCATTGGTCCAGACGTTTTCTATTGTTTGAATCGGTGCTGGAACTCTTGTGAAGTGATTCCTTTTCATGCCTCCATCATTTTTTTATTCACCTCTTCCACATCTGCAAATTCCATAGCACCAGCTTTCGTCACCAGTGATGACCTTCGAAAAAAGATTCAGATCGTTTCCAGTTGTTCTTTCAGTTCATGACACACATTCAGTTGTGACTGCTTTTGATCTTCTATGAGCAAGTGAGGCACAAATTTTGCTGCAACTCTTTTCATTCACAATTCCTTGTTCAAAATTCGTTGGCAGGAGCTTCAGAACAAACTCACTGTTTGATGATGGTCCTCCAAGATCAGTTTGTGAATTTTCAATATGATTTCATTCATTTGGGAGGTCGATGGATGCCTAAACGAGGTTGGTCTTCAAGCAACAAGTGACCATTCCTAAAGTGTGAAAACCACTTGTAAACTTATGTTTTGCTCATGGCAGCATCCTTGTAAGCTGTTAGAAGCACGACAACTGTTTCGGCTGCTGTTTTCCCAGCAGAAAACAGAATTTCACAAAAGCAGACTGCTTCCCCATTTCAGTCATTTCAAAAAAAGGGGAGAAGCACGGTAAAGCAAAGACACACCACATGGCAGTACAACTTCACCCGATGCTGCTGGTCTGCATACTGATAGCTGAGGGTTGCATCAAGTGGCTTTTAGCAGCAGAAACCTGAATTACAACGGGCTTGTCCCACAGTTAACGTTTCCAGTTACTTTTGGGTACCCCCTCCAATATGATTACACAGTAATAAATCCAAACTTTGCTACAGCCATTGCATCCATGTATTGCTTGTTTTTCAGTCAGCCAGAGACAAGTGTCACCCATGCCACTTCATAATCAAGTAGTTAACAGTAGGGAAGATCAGACCTATATCCAGCAACTGCATTAGAACACTGTGGAGAAACTTGCTCTAATAAACAATTTGTAAATAAGTAAATAAGTGCATGATGCTAAGGAGGACAAAGAAAAATTAATCAAATATAACTTATATGTGCATTGTTGGTTTTTATATAAATAGCAGATTACAAGTGAACAGTGGGGGCAGTTGTGTATGCAGGAAACACAGATGCACTGGTATTATATGATGTAAATGAGTGCTGACAGTAGGAAGCACCAGCAGCACTGAAAGATTAAATAAGATATGGGAAGAAGATCTTAGGATGTAAGGCTTTATGGAAAAGATGACAAAGAATTAAGATGAGTGATAATATGACATTTAGCAAACTTTTATTCATGTCAGCACATTAAAAATGGATATTAAAACAATGACAACATCAATTTTAATAATGACGATGATCATTTATAATAAAAAATATAAATATAAATCATTTTATGTTTTCCTTGCTAGCACTCACCTGACCCACCACCATCCATCGAGATTCTTCTGGATGAGCTCCACTATTACCCCAACTCTCAAGGAATGGTCATCAGGACCCTCAGGTTCAAATGCTTCTATACAGACATATTTCTCTCCTACAATAGAGGTACATCAACTTGAGTATCAGCTTAATGGTAACAACTGATACTCAGTTGTTTAATGATTGCTCAACAACAAACAAGTTATCACATTTCTAAATTCACAGATTCATCCTTGACATTACTAACCTATGCATTCTACTCACTACCTCACACTATGGATTTAGATCACTACACACAACTACCACACTATACATAAACCTTACACAAATAATACCTTGTAGCTTTGACAATAATGAACAAACCACATACAACATCTACACTAATTTTAGCAAATTCTTTAACTCCAGTTGTTGCTACTCACCTATACATAAAATACAAAAGATTTTTTAAGAAACAATACAAAACACAGGTTAACAGACTACTTTTTAAGTCTATCAACAATAAAAAGAAAATAGGTCAGGGGAATGCTCTGCACACTAAATAAAAATATGGTAGACATGGTATAGTGACTTGAAAAACTTTGATCAACTGAAATCATTCAAAAAATTAGTAGACATCTTAAACAAAGAAGGGCACATTGGATAATGAAGTCATAGATATATAATAACTAAAGATGAGAGGGTCATAGCTGAGATGCCATTGATCATAGATCAACTTGATCACGGTTGACCTGCTGCTAAACAACATACACACAGCCTCATAAACATATGGGATCACAATTACCTCATCCTGCCATTCTTCAGATACAACTGCACAATCCCTCAAAACTACATCTACTACCTAGACACTAGCTCCAAATAAAGTTTGAAAATATCTTCCAAACCCAGAGTCTCCCTTCTCACCAGCAACATCAAAGAACATCAAAGACATGCGATCATCACACTGAGCAGCATAAATAGGCTCAAACAAATGCACAAACATTTAGAACTCATAAATACCGTATCTGGCTAACAAAAAGAAACAATAACATTACTCTGCAAACAATATATTAGATCCACCAGGGGTTATGCCATCTCTCCCTAGGTTTACAATCTTTCCACAACAAACAACAAAGAAAACAAAACAGTTCATCTTACATAATCACAGGTTGCACACAGAAGAGAAAAACAGGACACAAACAGCAAAACAAAAATATTAAAAATGAAAGATTACCTTGATATATGATGGGGCACAGTTTGGTGCCACAGCAATTCTATTCTTCAAGATCTCTTACATAATAATCATCTCTAAATACCCAGACACATTTAAAACATCCTCAAACACCATCTTTCACTCATAAATAAAAAATACACATTACACAGAAATAGCTGCAACATCAATGGCTTCATTAGCAGCAGCAATGCACAGTTCTAATGATATGTGCAGAGGAAAAATAACTGTTGCGCACTGAGTCCACTTTGTTCACCTCCATATTGACCTTCAATAGAATCTCAAGCCATACAGAAATAGCTTGGACAGAAGGGAGACTATAACATGTCAAGAATGTCACACTGCATTCCATGTGAGTAACCATAACATGTCAGAATGTGCAGTATAATCCTCAGTAAGGTGCAGCTGTAGAATATGCGGAACAAATAGATCACCAAATTACACCTACTTGTTCTATCGACTACCTACTGGTCATAGGTTTGCTCAAGCAAGGTTGACTAGGCTATGCAACAACACACACCATCCCACACATTTTACAGATGCATAAATGCACAACAAAATTTATTCATACACATCACAATGCACAAACAGTTATTACACACATATTACATTGCTTATGCACAAATCCTAACTCATTAAAACTTTGTACTAAAACACACACACACACACACATATACAATCCTATACTCAAGTACATGAAACTATACACAAACAACACATTGGTGCAGAAGTTAAAATCCTTTTTCCTATTCTGAAATATCTGCATTGATTTACTTTATGACCACTGAAGTGTCCTCAAATTCTTCTGCACTTCCAAATCCAGATTTTATTCAACCATCACCATATCTTTACTCATCAGGTTATCTGATTACTGCTTAATCAAGACAACACACTTCCTATCTTCATACTACACAACATCTACTAACCCATACTCCTCTCTGATAATTCAAGTCAGTAACTTATCTTTCTCTCAGACTCCTCTAAGATAAATAAGTGGGTGACTGATCCCATAATCTCAATCTTGATTGCCTTAAGTGGAGTATATTTTCTTGCAAGTAATTGTTTCAGGGTCTGGTCTGAAAATAACTTCCACCTTACTCCTCTGACTAAAATTTTAAAAAAAAACCCCAAAAAAACCAATCCTTCAAAATATAGCCTTTCACTTTCCTCACTCAACAAAAAGTCTAAAAACTTCAAGTGGTTCATTTCCAAACATGTAGCAGTACACAGTTCACTACTACTAAGAGACATTTACTTTACTCATCCCTGCCACATCTGCAAGGTGTCTATCAGAAAACCAAGGAATGCCTCCAAGCATTTGCCCAGAACCTCCATCATCATTATCATAACCATCAACATTTAACAACCATTTTCTATGTTGGCATGGGTTGGACAGCTTGACAGGAACTGATAAAGCCAGAGGCTGCACCAGGCTCCAGTGTTTGTTTTGGTTTGGTTTCTATGACTGGATGCCTTCCTAATGCCAAACCACTCCACAGTGAACTGGGTGCTTTATATGTGGCGTCATCACCAGCATTCATACCAATGCTTTTTAAATGACACTTTGGTTTTAGGATCTCAATTCTGTTGTGGAGGTCAGGTTTTCTTGAGTACAGCTATGCACCACATATCTTGATCCTCTGTCATCTCCTTCATAAGGTTTGGAATTCTCTTTTGCAGACATAATCCTACATCATCTTCATCAATCTTATCAATCAGGGGAGTTCTGCAAAGTTCTTGGGATTTCTGCTCTCAAACTTTGACTAACCAATAATTTTTCTTTTAAATACATATATATATATATATATATGTATATATATATATATATATATATATATATACACACACACATGCACATGCCTAAACCTATTTCTGCACAAACTAGTAGTATACACACGCATAAACATATTCCATATCTCTACACAGCCTTACCACAGTTCTCTGCCACAGTCCTGGAATCTTTCAGACTGTCACATCGCTTCAGATAGTTTCCAGGAACATAGCCTTGTCCAGAGTTTTTGTTCACCAGCCACCAACCTGCAAGTTAACATCATCATGTGAATCATATGCTACAATAAACATAAGTAACAACAACAACAGCACTACTACTACTACTACTACTACTACTACTATCAATGATCATATTACAATTGTTATTTGTGACTTTTGCCATGCAATTTTAGTATATAATAGCTAATTTCAGTGAATAGCTTCACACATTATCTTTTTTGAAATTATGCCTACTACATGATTAGCAGTAAGTAATACCAGACACAAACAGTTTTTTTGCTCTTAAGATATTGGGTACAAAGATATTGGGTGAAAGTACAAAGTGAAAATATTTCAGTTTTAGAGACTGAGTACTTATGATGTCATTAGTGGTGAGAAATACTAACAAAGAAGATATTTGTATACCAAAGTGGAATAAATGAATGTTATACCATATTTTCAAGTTTTCAGGACCAACAAAAGGACCCACTTATAAAGTAGAGAGAGATAAGACAGAAATAGTATACTTTTTCTTCTATATTTGTACTAAATTGCATCTAAAGAGACAAAACTACATGCCAGAAACTAGAATGATATAAGTGAAGAGTAAATGAAAGCCTTGCTGTCCCATGTATTGAACTTGGACAAAATTCTTGGAACACTCAAGGATATTTAGTGTAATTAGTTTGGTCAAGAGGAAAGGGCTGAACCCATGTAATTTGCATGATCAAAAACAGTGAAATCAGTGCAGTTAACATTCCTCTTAAAAAGTTGGGAGTTAACAACTGCAAGAAAAAAATGTACAAGGAGAGAATTCCAGAGAGTGGATATTTTGAGGAGGAAGGACTAAGTATAGAAGTTAGCACACAACATAGAAGTATAGAACAAGTATAGAAGTTAGCACACACTACAATATGGATGATGAGAAGAAGAAAAACCAAGTCAGGAGATGCTGAGTGGAGGTGGTACAAGACCAGACAACACTGAGGAGTAGAAACTACTGGAGAGTAGCGGTAGAGAAAGGGAAGACAATACACATGCGAGTCAGAGGTTGGAGTGTATCGGGTCAAGTCAATCCTTTGACAGGCCTTTATGTGGATGAGGTCTGTGTGTGTAGTAGTAGCAATGTCCTAGACATGGGACCAGTACTCCTTTGTGGATCTCACCAAAGCTTTGTTAAGGGTTAGTGACTGTTGGGGAAATAATCCTCCAAAGAACAATCCCAGACATGCTGAACTCACCACATTTGGTCTTTTGAGGATAGATTGCAAAATAATTTTCATTTCTATTGATGAAGTTACAATTGGTTAAAAAGGCTGTTTGGAATTTAAACACTATGTTCCATTTAAACCTGTGAAAGGAGATATCGAAGTTCGAGTTTACATCAGATCACACAACAGCTATGTACAAGGGTGAGTCAAAAAGTAATGCCATTTTGTTTAGGACAGGTATAATTACCAACACAGGAACATGTATAATACATCAAAATGAAGCTGGTCTTCTGTGGATCACATCCCTACTTCTCAACCGTTTCTCTCAATAGCAATGTTCCACCTTCAAATGAGAGCATGTATCCCTGCCCCGTAAAATTCTGTTGACTGTTCTTTGAGCCACTTCTTCACTACAGTTTTCACTTCCTCATCACTGGAATAATGTTTGCCTCTCAAACCCTCTTTCATGGGGCTGAAGAGATGATAGTCCAGTGACGAGGAAGTGAAAACTGTAGTGAAGAAGTGACTCAAAGAACAGTCAACAGAATTTTACGGGGCAGGGATACATGCTCTCATTCGAAGGTGGAACATTGCTATTGAGAGAAACGGCAACTATGTTGAGATGTAGGGATGTGATCCACAGAGGACCAGCTTCATTTTGATGTATGATACATGTTTCTGTGTTGGTAATTATACCTGTCCTAATCAAAATAGCATTACTTTTTGACTCACCCTCATAAATGACTCTCAAATTTATACTGGTAAAAAAAGTAAAACAGCAGTACTTCTGAAGTTACCCACCAACTGATTAGTAATAGGTTTAATGGAAATAATATTCTGCTAAGTTTATTGTGATAGTCTTCATTATTTTCTTTGGATTTACTTCTGAAAGTCTGGGAGAAAACAATAATAGAATGTGGAAGTGTGTGAGCAAGAAGCAGTGAAAACTAAGTCATTGCATTTTGAAATGAAACTAGTTCATCAGCTTCTCATGAAATTTCAGATCTGAACAAAACAAGAATAACAGTAGAAAACACATTACTTGCCAGGTAACATGGAAAACAAAGAAAACTTTCAAAATCGCTTAAAACTGGGTAGATTATGAGAGCTGGTAACTGGTTGCAGCTCATTGCCAAAAACCACTTTATTTTAAACTATTCTAATTATTATTTTTCACAACATATATGGGAATCAAATTTTAGTCATTAGGATTTTGATTGTTTGTTGTTTTATAATGCCTTTTTTTTCCGCTTTGTTTCATTCTTATTTGCTGTTTACATTACACTTTACTAAAAATTTTGTGTTGTATAAAAAAAAAAAATTATATATCATATTCTCAGGCTAACAAACAGCATCTTAAAAGGTAGTTTATTTCTTAATGGCACTTATCTTAAAAATTTTCTTCAGGTACATATGTGCAAGGGAGGTTACAGTTAAGATAATAATATGATTGTTACTCCTCACAGAAGTGGTGGTGGTGGTAGTAGTAGTAGTTGAAATACATATTTAGCTGGAGAGAGAGAGAGGGAGATGTAAGGAGAAGGAAGGTGGGAATGATATAGGGTACTTTACCATCTTCACATTTCTCAATGACTTCAAGGGTGTCTCCAGCAGTAACATCAATCTCATCTTTGTTCTGCTTGGTGAAGTCATAAACTGCAACATACTGCTCTAGTAATCGTGGAGTGGATATGGTGTTGAGATCTTGCTTTTTGCTGGAAATGGAAGAGAGGTTCAGAACATCATACTCAAACAACAATGGAAAAAAAGCTTTGAAAATGCATATACAATGCATGGCGATTTGAAAATGCATGTACAATGCATAGTGATAGGACAATGTGATTATAAGGAAAATGAAAACTTGGTGGCTGCTACAATGATTTATTGAACTTAATTGATTATTGATCAGTTATAAATTAGTTTCATAGTTTACCAATGTAATCTACACAACAAAATATCATAGCACCTTGTGAGACTTTCTTCATTGTACAGTCAACCAGACCACTTCCATTTCTAAGTAAGTATGGAAACCCAGAAAAGTAAACTTAAGCAGTAACAAACAAAACTTTATATAAATATTCCCACATATACTAATAAGAGAGTTTGGTACACAACTGGATCTTCTTGAGTTCCTGTAGAGGTACTGTCCGATCTTCCACACCATAGCATGTCACCATTGTCTTCTGAATCTGGTATGACAGGTTTTATTAATTTTGAACTACAATAGGAAATGTGGGGATTACCTGGGCACCAGAACAGAGCGCCAAGTCATGAACAGCCACAGTGCCTGTCTATATAGGTACCTAATATTTGCATAATTTGAATGACAATCAAAGCGTTCAACTTAATCTACAAATAATTTATTCTTACTTCTACTCACAAAATTTTAAGTCGTATTCATCCCTTTAAGGATATGAGTCTGGAAGTAGATGAACAGGTATATGCTTGAGTAAATAAGTTAGAGACAACATTCTCATTATAAGGGGTATACTTCCTTGTGTAGATAAATGCTGCAAGTTCTAGTCTCTATTCCTGAATCTTTGCAATCTTTACTTTTATATGCTATCTATTGTTAAATATAAAAGCTACAAAATTTAGATCAACAATCATCCTAAAGTGGTACCATGCTAGGTAATAGCTCCAATAAGGTACTACCTAAATAAGGGCTGTCACTACTTGATCTAAAATATGGTAATATAATTCACTTCTTGATATGATTGCCATAGGTCAATAAACCGTGGTTTAGAGACAATACAAACAACAATACCTGTTGTAAAACACACAGACAGACTTCTCGATGCATGCATACATATATACATGCACATTCATTCAAGTGTTTATATGAATATGTCTCATCATTCTCTTTAATTTATCCTTTGTGCTCTCCTCATCTGTCTGTCTGTCTGTCTGTCTGCCTGCCTGCCTGCCTGCCTGCCTGCCTGCCTATCTATCTATCTATCTATCTATCTATCTATCTATCTATCTATCTATCGCTTAATGTATACAGTATATAGTCATGAGCTACTACTAATAATCTCATTCATTGAAGGTATTATCTAGACAGGTTTTAAAACATGCCTAGTGTCTCCAAGTAATCTTTGTGCTCTGGGCACAAGGCCCAAAAGTTACAAATTAGGACAACAGAACAAGAGAAATCATGAGAGAAAAACAAGACAATGGTGGGTTCAAAAAGTAGATTGTTAAACTCAGGGAAGACTGAAATTGGGTTAGAAGCCAAAACAATACTAAGGAATATTATTAATATCAAAATCAGAGAGATACTAAGCTACAACAATGGGATAATAGCAAAACTGCAAAAGATTGGTTTAAGAATTTAAAGAATAAGTATCAGGCTAGATTTACACTGATATTATAGATTTTTATTTCTCTATACCGAGATTGCTGCTTGATAAAGTGATTGAGTTTGCAAAAACATGTTGACATAGGTGATATAAACCTAGACTTTATCATGCAAGAAAACATTTCAATTTAGTAAGGGCTCAGCATAAGTTAAAAAATTCCAATACAGATGAACTGTTCAATGTATTAATGGAATTGTATGACTGCTGACATCTGACATCTTGTAAGTCTCTTTATATTAAATACATTGAGGTCAAAGTTCCTATCTCAACAATGTTGGTCTATGCCAAGATGATGGATTGGGAATTTCCCATGGCTGTAATGGTTACATTCTTGATAAATTTAGGCAAAATCTCATCACTATTTTTAGTCAATTAGGCCTCAAAATCACTGGCATTACTGATGTGTCAAAAATCAATTGTTAAGATGTTTCCCGAGATTTAAATTCTCATTCCTATAAACTCTTATACAAGTCCCACCACTCTATATCAAAGGATCATGTCTTGCAAGCTACTTGGCAACCTTACTATTGCCAGTAACATACAAAAGGACCCAGTATACTCTGTAAATTGGTTAGCATTATGAAGGGCATCAAGCTGTAGAAGCCATGCCAAAACAGACATTGGAGTATGATACAGTACTCTGACCTGTTAGATCCTGTTAAACTCAATATTAAATGATAATGATGATGATATATAAATATAAAAAATACACACACACACACAGAAACATAAATTTATACATGACACAGACACATTCATACACATATATACCTACATACATACATATAAACATATATACACACAAATATATACAAGTATATATATACACACACATACAAGTATATATATA
>NC_068994.1:22071509-22083603 GCF_001194135.2 Octopus bimaculoides
ATATATATATATATATATATATATATATACACATGCACAAATATACATCACTATCATTATCGTTTAACATTTCCCATGCTGGCATAGGTTGGATGTTTTGACATGGAGTTGACCAGCTGGGGAGCTGTCCAGGTGCCAATTGTCTGTGGCATGGTTTCTACAGCAGGATACCCTTTTTAATGCAAACTACTTTACAGCGTGTGTTGGGTGCTTTTTGCATGCCACTGGCACAGGTGCATTTATGCAGCACTGGCACAAGTGCATTTTATGTGGTACTGGCACCTACAAAGGACAAACCAGTATGTATGGATGACAGTGATTTTACTGCCATGTACATAAGGAGGGACCCTTAGTTACCAACAAAGGTAGAAGCTCTCTGAACTTTGCCTAGCCCATTCATACTCTAGCAACTACACTTTCAGAACTTCCTCTTCCACTGCTAACTTGGTCTCCTAGTTAACAGAAGCTAACTACAACTTCTAATGGTCCTCCACCAAGGACTGTGCCTTTTCCAATCTCTTGGACACTATTCAAGAGTTGCATAGGTCCACCTGTTGTCTGTGAACTTTGCTACATGTCTGGCCAACTGTAATTTGTGCTTTTGGCATTCCGTGATCATGTCATTTGTTCTGCAATGTTTTTGAATTACCTCATTTCAGACATGCACTTGTAATAATATTCTCAGCATAGACCCTTCCATGACCCTTTGCATCATAGCCAATCAATGTTCTTCTTCCCTCTTCATGGTAGCTCATGTCTCACTTGTGGATAAGGGCACAAGTAGGACAGTGACATTGAAGAGACTTGTACATGGTGTCTTGTCCAGTTTTTCTTGGAGCACATCTTTGATCAACATAAACATCGTCCACACTGTTCTTATTTGCTGCAAGATTTCAGCATTCATATCTTAGTGCATATTCCCTGTGTACCCCAGCTAGACATATTCATTTACCTTCTTAAATTCATCACTAACCACCTCTATCTGGCCTTGTGCTACCTCTTGTTTATGAGGGGCTCTGCCCCACCCACACCTCATCCTCTCTACCCTGTCAACCTTTTCCCCTTACATTTCATCTAACACCCATCACTTCTCTATCACCTGAGAGCAGGATAGGCACATACTACATCCCACCCTGGCTTTCTCAGTTACCTTTCTTACTCCAAACCACCTTCATTTCCCATTATCTTACCTCACCTACTGCCTCCACCAATCACCTCATTTTTGTGCCTTCTCCTCCACCCTGCACTGTTCTCCATTAACACCATGCTTGTTTACTATCATCCTCAATGTCCTCACGTATCAACAGTAACCCCCACCCCGAGCTCTCCTATATTTCTCTCCATCATTTGCTACAGTCACCTTTATCCTGCCCACTCATCCAGTCCAAACTTCTGTATCACTTCACTCCCAATGTCTCTCAAGGGCATGTCCCGACACATTTTCGCCATCATCTCTCTCTCGCTATTGCTCTCCTTATCTTTCTCTCTGACTCAACTCTCTTTTCTATTCCAACTAGGGCATTCATGTATCCACAGCATATGTGTGTGTATATATACATACATATATATATATAATTCCATCTAATGACATAATGTAACAGTATGCACAGTAAGTGCTGAAGTTGATTGACCACTAAAACTCCAACTTGAACTGCAATTAAAACAAAAGTGGTTTTGTAGCTGCCTAGCATAGAATGACTATAAGTGATTCATCATTGTGTGGGTAGATATATATTAGAAAGAAAGAATGAACAAGCAAAACACTTTAGTGCATGTAATTTATAATTCAAACATAATTGCTGAGTTGTTGGAGTAAATAAGGGATTTAGAAATAATGGATTGAGAAATAAGGGGCTTCTTTATCCCTTATTTACTCTAACAGTTATTACTCTGCAATTATGGTTGAATTATAAATTACATGCTCTAAAGTGATACCACACGTTTTACTTCTCCATTCTTTCTTTCTAAGACACACACACGTGTGTGTGTGTGTGTGTGTGTGTGTGTGTAATTGAAATAATTGCAGAAAAGAAGTTATAAATACTTTGAGTCTTTCCGTACAATTGTTTTAACAATCTTTAACAAACCATTTCATCAGGTAGAGATACCAAAATTTAAAACCAATTGAAAATACTGCCCTTATACACCAAAGAAGCGAGCCCCAAGAAAATAAATACAGGCAATGACAAAAATAATAAAACAAACTTACATTTAAGGATTTACTAAAATAAAGATATAATTATAAAAAAAATGTACAGAAGGAAAAGAACAAAAATAGAAATGAAGTGAAAATAAAAATCTAAGTGTAAAAAGCAAAAGATAAAATTTAAAACAGAAGGCAACCATCTTGCCAGCCTCTTTTCTTCCTTACAACCAAATAGTGGCATATGGCTTAATTTGGTACCCTCCTTATCAATCAATCCCCTTCAAGATGATGAGTGTGCTCATATGGGAGTGACCCAAGACCTTAGTTTGCGCATGTGTGAGCTGCACAAATGTTATGCAACAATAGTGGAAGAATTCAGCCTGCATTCATTGTCCTACAGCCTTAGCACAGGCCGATTCCTCTGACACACCACTCTGAATAACATTACAAGGGGCCTCAATGAGGCTCACTTTCCATCTCAACTAGAGCCAGTAGGTCTTGACCATGGGAACAGTAAGTGCCCCAACAGAATCACCCATTTCCCATTCGAGGGATGTAGATACTTAGTCTGGGATGTGATGTGCAGTGACACATTCTCTGATTCCAACTGTGCAGCATTCACTGCAAACCCAGGTGTTATCACCTGTGATGCAGAGGAGAGAAAGATCAACAAATACAAGGTCCTGACCAGCTGCTACCAGTTTGTGCCGGTCACCATCAAGATGTTAAGTGTTCTCAGACCCTGTACTACCAATTTCCTCCACAAAATAGGGATAATGTTGGCCCATCTGAGAAATGAGCTCCATGAAGTGGGATGGCTACTGCAGGGTGTGTTGCTGGCCATTCTCTACAGCAATGCCATCGTGGTTATTATTGCAGGGGCATGGCTGAGCACACCATTTGTTCCAGCATGTGTGGCCCATCAACGCTCTTCTCCATCTTCTGCTGCTTTACCCAACCTTTTTTTGTTTCTTTTCCTTCATAATCTTTCTTTTTTTCTTCCTGCTTCTTTGTACTTAAAGAGTGAAAGGTAGACTGTATGATGCATGTGTGCGGACAGCCATGCTACACGGCAGTGAAACATGGGCCGTGACTGCTGAGGACATGTGTAAGCTTGCAAGAAATGAAGCTAGTATGCTTCACTGGATGTGTAATGTCAGTGCGCATGCATAACAGACTGTAAGTGCCCTGAGACACAACTGCGCTGGTATGGTCATATGTTATGAATGGATGAGGACAGTTGTGTGTAAAAGTGTCACACCCTGGCAGTAGAGGGAACCTGTGGAAGAGGTAGACCTGGGAAGACCTGGGATGAAATGGTGAAGCACAACCTTCGAATGTTGGGCCTCATGGAGGTGATGACGAACGAAAGAGACCTTTGGAGATGTGCTATGCTTGAGAAGACCCAACAAGCCAAATGAGACCATAACCATGGCCTGTACCAGTGTAGCATAACCAGCCCATTTAAGAGTACCCTTCAATCATTGGGCAATAAACTGCTTCAGAAGACCTGTTGAGTCAAGTGAAATCATTGTCATGGCCGAGACCAGTACCGCCTGACTGGCACACGTGCCAGTGGCATGTAAAAAGCACTATTCAAGCGTGGTCGATGCCAGTGCTGCCTGACTGATCCTGTGCTGGTGGCACGTAAAAAAGTATCATTCGAGTGTGGCTGTTGTCAGTGCCGCCTGACTGGCTCCTGTGATGGTGTCATGTAAAAAGCACTGTTTGAGTGTGTTCATTGCCGGTGCCACCTAACTGGCTCCTGTGCTAGTGGCATGTAAAAAGCATCATTCGAGCATGGTTGATGCCAGTACTGCCTGACAGGCCCTCGTGCCGGTGGCATGTAAAAAGCACCCACTACACTCTCAGAATAGTTGGCACTAGGAAGGGCATCCAGATGTAGAAACCTTGCCAGATCAGATTGGAGCCTGGTACAGTCTTCTGGCTTGCCAGTCTTCAGTAAAAACCGTCCAACCCATACCAGCATGGAAAGTGGACGTCAAACAATGATGATGGTGTTGTATAATTGACTGTAGAAATAAAGATTTAAGAAACAAAATTGAAAGAGAACAGACAAAAAAGCTAGCTATCAAATAAAGAACAGGAATTAGCAAAAAAATCAAGATAATAGAGTATCATATTACATACAGAACAAGGCCAATAGCAACAAAGTCATGCAAACGGAATGAGTTCAGTGTAGGCATTATATATAAATTAGGGCAGAGAAGGTTTCACAGTATCACAAGGAAGATTAGAATGTGAGTTATCTTGTGAGATACATAAATGATTCATACTGCCATACTCTACCTAATATCCAATAGTGTCAGACTTATACACATATGCAGAGAAAAACAACAATTACTGAGACAAAGACATTCCTATTATATTCTTTTACTTGTTTCAGTCATTAGACTGCGGTCATGCTGGGGCACTGTCTTGAAGGATTTAGTTGAACAAATCGACCCCACTACTTTTTTTAAGCCTGGTATTTCTATCAGTCTCTTTTTAATGCACCACTAAGTTACAGGGATGTAAACAAACCAACACCAGTTCTCAGAAGTGGTGGGGGTCAATCACAAACACACATAGACTACACACACACACACAAGGAGCTTTTTCAGTTTATATCCATCAAATCCAAGGCCTTGGTCAGCCCAGGGCTATAGTGGACAACACTTGCCCAAGGTGCCAAGCAGTGGAACAGAATCCAAATCAATGTGGTTAGGAAGTAAGCTGCACCTTTTAATATAATACAGAAGAGAAAAAAAGACAATAACAATAACTGTAGTGGTGGTGGTGGTGGTGGTGGTAGGAGGAGGAGGAGGAGGAGGAGGAGAAGAATTGTTAACACACTAGACAAAATTCTTAGCAGCATTTTGTCTTTATGCTCTGAGTTCTAATTCCACCAAGGTCAACTCTGCCTTTCATCCTTTCAGGGTTGATGAAATAAGTACCAGCTGCATACCAAAGTTGATGAAACAAGTGCCTGTTGCATACCAAGGTTGATGTAATCAACAAGCTTCCTCCCACTAAAATTTCAGGCCTTAAGCTTATAATAGAACACCACCTTCACCAGCACTACCACTTACATCAATAGACACAAACAACACATATCTTGTGACACATCTTAGAGACAAAACAGACATCACAATAGAAGATTTTGTCTTCTCAATGCAAAACACAGCACCACCACAAATACAAATTCTAAAAGCCACACAAAACATATACAACACCATAAAAACAAACTTTCCAGAAGCTGTTGGGTCATTTGAGAGAAACCTCTGTAAACAACTTTACCAAAACCTTGTGGAAATACCAACACCAAACAAGAAGGGGACCACCCCACCAGAAAACAATGGTAAGTAGAGCTCTTCTCCATCCTAAATATTTATTATTTTTAGCATGGTCATGCTCAGAATCGGTAGTATGAATGTCAGGGGCCTTGGGTAACCTCTTAAACGACCTGAGGTCCATCAGTGTAGATGGAGCAGCCATTAGTGAAACCAGGCTTTCTGACCCACGGGACTTCATGGCCCTTTTCGATGGATATGAAATTTTCCTATCTCTGTATCGGCCAGGAGGTGGTAGTGGTGGTACCGTGGTGCTTTTCCGGAAAGGCCTGGATCTGAAAATAAAAGCAATCTTCCTGGATCCAGAAAGTAAGATGGTGGTCTTAGATGTGAACAGCAGTGACGGCGGTGCCTTCAGACTGGTGGCTGCCTATGCTCCAACAGGGGTAGGGCAGTCAGATTACTTCAAGTATCTGGAGGTTTTCCTGGCAATGTCTCAGACTTTAGTGCTACTAGGGGATTGGAACACTATCTTAGAGGAATGTTTCGATCATGTGGGAGTCTCTGATAAGAGATGCGGGTGCAAAAGCTTCACAAACCTGCTCAGACGTTTTCAATTGTCTGACAGGTACCAACTAGATAACCCGATTGTGCCAATGTAGACTTAAACAAATTGCATCGGGTCATCTAGATCGTATTTAGATAGAGTTTTTTGTAAGCCAGCAGATAAAGACAGTATAGGTTATCCACAATTTCATATAGTCGGTTACACAGACCACAAATTTGTGATCTGTACAATCGACTTAGATAGGCTCCATAGGCAGGGTCCCAGTTAGTGGAAGCTGAAAACATCGTTATTGGCATACCAAGCTTACAGAGACCAGATTAGTCTTTTAGTGAAGAGAGTGTTGACAGGGACAATCGTCAACTACAACTGGTGGTTTATTCTTAAAACGGCAATTAGAGTAGAATCAAATAGGTTTAGTAAGGCATTAGCAGTAAAGAGAAATAAAATAGAGGAAGATTCAGTTAGAAAGTTAGATGAGGTGCTTAGGACAGGCATCACAACCGACATGTTGACGGCAAAGTTGAACCTTGACCAATTTTTTGACGCCAAACATGAAGGCTGCATTGTCAGAGTTAAGGCACATCTACTAAGCAGGGAGGGGACTAAGACCACTTGATGGGCCCAAGTGGCAGAGGCAAAATGTGGCAACAAAGCCACCATTAGGTCTTTAGTGGACCAGAACGGGTGCAAGGTATTTGAACCAAAGCAGATGTGTGCGGCCTTTCAGCAGCACCTTGCTCGACTGTTTGGAACGAGTGATAGTATGGGTAACAGGAGAGACTTTGGTGTGTACTTGGATGGCCTGCTGCAACTCTCAGTCAGCAAGGCAGAGTGCTGCAAAAGACCAATAACAGCCTGGGAAGTACAGGAAGCGATGAAAAGCTGCACAAGAGGCAGATCACCGGGTTTGGATGGTCTGCCCTATGAGCTTTATAGTTCAATGCCAGACTTGTTTGCGGGCCTCTTAGCAGACGTATAGCTCAAGTGGCAACAAAATGGGAGAATCCCCACTTTTGTTTGTCGAGAGCTGGTGGCACTGCTGAGAAAGGACCGAAACAAGAGGGATATTATAAAAAATTTTAGGTCCATCACTCTGCTCAATGCGGAGTCAAAGATTTTGGCCAAGGTGTTAGCCAAGAGGTTGGTGCTTGTTGTGGACAAGCTGATTGGCAAGGTGCAAACATGTGTCATCCCAACCAGGACTATTTGTGACAACCTCCACCTCATGCACTACATCATAGAGAGGGTGGGTAACAATGCTGGCATGGGTGGAGTTTTGATCAATTTAGATCAATTTAAAGCCTTTGATCAGGTCAACCATCAATACTTGGCAGCTGTTCTCAGAGCTGCCAGTTTCAGTCCGGTCTTCTATGGTTGGATTGGTGCTTTGTACAGCGGCATCCGCTCAGGTGAATGGTCACCATTCAGAACCATACAGCATCTTGTACTCAGTCCAACAAGGGTGCCCTCTCTCTTCTTTTCTGTATGTACTAATACTTGAGCCACTACTGTGGAAGTTGGAGGTACTGAGGGGTGTTCTGCAAGATTTAGGGTGTGGGAGAAGCATGTCTGCTTACGCTGATGACATCACCATGATAGTGTCAAGCTACAGGCATGTAGACCTGATTGGCAACACACAACAAGAATATGAAGCAGTGACAGAAGCAAAAATGAACACAGAAAAATCAGTGGGCTTGCAACTTGGCACCTGGAGAAGCAAGCCAATGCCATCCAACAATGTCGTCAGGCACTGGACAGACGGTTTGGTTAAAAAATTGCTCAGGGTCTGGTTCAGTCTGGATCTCCAGGTGCAGAAAAACTGGGATGAGGTGGTGAGCATCCATCATCTATTACTGCTTGATCATCGTCCCTTGCTTCATTTGCTGGTTGACCAAGCTGGTGCACTTACTCTTTCGCTTTCCGTGGAAGGGGCATGTTCCACTGGTCAGGTGCTCAATCTGCTGTCATCAGCCTCTGAATGGAGGGGTGGGTATGCTGTGGTTGCTGATGTGCAGAAATGTACTCAGGCTATGGCATCTCCACCATTTTCTGGATGGTGAGCAGGTGTGGTTGCTGTTTGTCAGACTCGCTCTTCCACAGCTCGTCTCTTTGACTGAGCTGCAATCCTGGATTAGGTGTAGACCAAGGAAGGGTGCTTGGCACCTTGAGTGCCGTTGAGCACTCACAGCCCTCAGCCAGGCAGGCAATGCGATCAGTAGTAGTTTCACCCTAGTGTTCTATAGAGGGTTAGTGGAGGAAAAGTGTGACATCATTCTCAGGTAAACTCTAGGCATCAATGAGGATCAACTTACTGGTCTGTTCTGGAGAACTTTCAGGCCAGGGTCTATCGTTAACTTCCAGAAATCCCTCACCTGGCAGTGCTACTGATGGGTGCTGCTCATTTGGGATAAACTTTCCAGGTACAGAAGTGCTGTCAGCCAGACTTGCCCGAGGTGCGCTCAAAGTGATGAAACTGTTCTGCATGCACTTGTCCAGTGCCTGAGCATTGCTGACCTGTGGGTTTATGTTGAACAGCTGCTGTTGTGTGTAGGACAGATCCAGCTATCGGCTGAATCCATAGTGAAGATTGCCCTGCCGGCCTCCTTTAACAGGGAGGGGCAGGCAACCTTCATTTGTCTGGTGGCTGTAGCAAAAGAGGTAGTACGGTGGACTTGTTTGAAAGTCAGACACTTTCCTCTTTGGCCAAACTCTCATCAACTTTTTCAAGTTTCACTTGAAAAGGAAAGTGAGGGTGGAGAGGGAGGTGTTGTCTTCTAGCAAATTTATTGAAAGGTGGGTGGATGTTGGAAAAATGGCCAGTGTGAATGGACCAATTCTGAGAATACACCTGTACAAAGTATAAAAGGAGAACAGTTCTTGCCCTGTTGGTCAGGTACCCGTGGCTTTTGTGGGGTTTACCACAAGTAATCATTAAAGCACCTCCCCCTATTGGGAGTTTTACTTGTTACCTCTTTCTTGTTATTTAATGTTTACACAAATGTGGAAACCCTTTATATCGTCTTTTCATTATTATTATTATTATTATTACTTTTATAATAATTAATTCTGTCTAATTTTGGCACAAGGCCAGCAATTTTAGGGGGAGAGAGATGGCTACTTGACTGAACAACAACAACATGCTAAATATAAGACAAAAAACAGTAAAGCAAATACAAAGCAATTATAATTATGTTAATAATTCTTTCTAATTTTGGTACAAAGCCAATTGTAGGGGAAGGGGTGAGTTGATTATCTTGACCCAGTGCTCAATAGGTACTTATTTAATTGACACTGAAAGGATGAAAGGCATCTGAATTCAAAATGTAAATCCAGAAGAAAAGCTGCTAAGCATTTTGTCCAACATGCTAACAATTCTGCCAGATCACTGCATTTAAAATTATACTAATAATTCAAAGAATAATGAAATTATAAACAATAACAAGAAATGTAAAATTTAATCAATAAAACAATATAGATAAGACCAATAAAAACAACCACTAAGATAACAATAGTTACTGTAATGATATATATCATTATATTATAGTAAGAACATTGTTTCAGTAAATGTAAGAGTTACAGAATGAATAAACTGTATACATAATAGTACTTTGGTTCATATTGTGTGCGTACATGATTTGCTGCACGTTACTCTACACAGGATCTTTACATCTAAATTGAGAAAAGGAAGAGCAACAAAAAAAAAAGAAAGAAAGAAAAGAAAGGAGGCATAAATTATAGAAGCTCATAAATTTCCATAAATTTACATGACATGTGAATAAACCAGAATCTATCCCACTTGTTAATGGTTCACTGACAACTATGAACTCTGAAAAATGTAGTAACCACTTTATTTAATGTCTGCAATTAATAATTCATTCATTTCACTTATTTAGTAAGTATTAATTACCAGCAATAAGATCTGGAAATGCCATGTGTGCAAAACACATAAATATACATAAATATATATATGAGTAAATGCGCTAAGCAGTGTTTACATATAATCACAATATAGGTTAGTTGAAATATGTTTGTCACTACTAGTGCAAATCAGTCAATGTGTTGGCTGAATTATATATAAAGCTATAAGCTTTGTCAGTTCGTTGAGGGTTACCCCTCTCAGGTACATCTGATTGACAAGTCAACAAACTCGAAACATCAATGTCTCAGATTCCCGAGAGAGGGTGACACTGAACGAAAGGGGTGTTTTCACACCTTTTTACCATAAGAGAGAATTTTTTCTCCATGGCAACTGCAGTGTATTTGCCTTTAGAAGTTGAGATGTGAGACAAACATATTTCAACTAACCTAAATTATATATATATATAAGTATTGTTACCATTATATACAGTAATAATGAGGCGGCTAGCAAGTTTCTACCTATACAGGTACAAAAACTGTAAGAATGTAGTTGTGTAAAGCCAGAACAATCTGAGATAGTAAAAAGTAGACTACCAAAAGAGAATGAAACAGAACAAAGTTGCAGTTTTACCTTGTATTTCTATATTTTGGAGTGAAGACCCCTTCTTCAGGACAAAGAGAAAAAAACAGTAGTTGGAAAAGGTTGCTGCTTAGAGCAACAAACTTATATATATATGTTGTTGTTGTTGGCACTCCATCGCTTACAACGTTGAGGGTTCCAGTTGATCCGATCAACGGAACAGCTTGCCCGTGAAATTAACGTGCAAGTGGCTGAGCACTCCACAGACATGTGTACCCTTAACGTAGTTCTCGGGGACATTCAGCGTGACATAGTGTGACAAGGCTGACCCTTTGAATTACAGGCACAACAGAAACAGGAAGTAAGAGTGAGAGAAAGTTGTGGTGAAAGAGTACAGCAGGGTTCGCCACCATCCCCTGCCGGAGCCTCGCGGAGCTTTTAGGTGTTTTCGCTCAATAAACACTCACAGATATATATATATATATATCTATATATATATATATATTTATATATTTATATACAGGGTGCAGCAAAATGATAACACAGTTGTAGGTTTAATAAAAGTAAAATAGAGTAAAGAACAAAAAATGTGTTTTATTTCCGAAATGTACATATAATGCCACTTCGTTTCAATAGGTGCAACTTGTGACATTTTGTTTCATTTTACTTTCAGTTGCCAATATATATATTGGACGGGCGAGCATCATGCTTTCATTGTGGAGACATGAAGAACAACGAATCCGTATGTGCAACACGAAGAGCATTCCGTGTGCACTTAAGGCTTGGTAGCTATGATCTTGTACCTACTCGGGGTTCATACTTCATTTGGGGTCCATACTTCTTCGAAGAAGACAATGTTACAGTGACTGTGAACTCTGTCAGACAGGACCTTGATGTCTGCCATGATGCAGGAAAGTATACTAGTCCTTATATATTTAATACTCTATATTTAATACTCAATATTTCATATATTCAATAAAACATTCAATACTTCATTTCATTTTACTATTTATATTATATATTCCATATTGATAGGTGTATGCACTTGTATATGCCAGATAGTGGCAGAGGTGAGAGAATATATCAAACATAAATTAAAAACAGAACACAAAGGACATTGCAGTACATGTGTTTCAAGCTTTATAAACCTATTATAATGGATAATACTAAGTGTACTTTTTCTTTTGTGATGTAATCTTTGGACTAAAAATTGATGGCGGCTGAAGAGAGCTTTAAACCGTGCTGAACAACTTTTAATAAACAAAGTTGTACAATCTGAAGTAAGAAAACAACATAGAAACCTTGTGACAGTATGGCTTGACGATAAGAAGGCATTCGACTATCGCTCGTTCATGGCTGTTGAAGTGCCTACATCTGGTAAAAGTACCTACACTCTAATTGCTGCTATAGAGAGACTCACAAAGACATGGACAACAATTCTCACCCTTCCAAATGAGAACAGACAAAGTTCACTGACAAAGTTCTGTGATGCAGCAAAGAACTTTGTCAGTGAACAGGCCGCGGTCTCAAAGTGACGAAAATATTTTGACAAATTAAATTTAAATGTTGAAGTGAATCTAACGGTTTTGTGTGTTATTTTAAATGGCTTATAAACACCTTCCATGCTGCAATTGTATATATATATATAT
>NC_068994.1:22084738-22112499 GCF_001194135.2 Octopus bimaculoides
TGAAGGGGTCGGAAGGCTCGGAGAATGGTGCGCTGGAGAGGTAAGATGGTGGGGTGGTAGGTGAGGGGAAATGGGAGGCGGGAGACAGCAGGGCAGGTTCAGGGGAAGAGAGCAGATGCACGGTCCACGGAACGTGCTCTGGCAAGGGCAGTGTGGATAGTGGTGAGGGGATATCCATGTAGGATGAAGTGGTAAGCCATGAGTTGAGACTGAGTCTCAAAGTCATGGTCATCACTGCAGAGCCTGCATAGATGAAGGAATTGGGAATAGGGGATGGAGAGCTTGGTGTGTTTAGAGTAGGAGGGGGAGAAGCTGAGGTATGAGTGTGAGTCTGTGTGTTTGTAGTGGATGGAGGTGGTGAGAGTGGAGTGATGAATGCTGACCAAAATGTCGAGAAAGGCAATGGAAGTGTCGGAAATAGTGCAGGAGAAGTGGAGGGCAGGATGGAAAGATTTGACAAAAGAGAGGAAGGAGTCTAGATGTTCATGGGAGAGTGAGGTTGCACTGAGGTCGTCAATATAACGACCATATAGTTCGGGAGTGGGACCAGTGAAACTTGAGAATATTTGGGCCTCAACGTAGCCTATGGCCATTCCTGAGATATGCTGGTAAAAATCACCCGCAAACAAGAAGCAGTTAAGTGAGAGGACAAGTTCAGCTAGACAAAGGAATGTGGATGTGTCAGGTTGGAGGTTGGGTCGAAGGTCAAGGAAATGTTGGAGTGCATGCAGCCCCTCATGGTGAGGGATCACTGTGTATAGGCTCCTGATGTCAAGAGAGAAGAGATGTTTAGAGGGGCCAGGAAGGAAGGAGAAATATATACATACACATACGTATATATATAGTCGTATTGAGAGAGATGGCTTTGTACCAAGTGATGAGAGGTTAGAGTATGAATAGAAGAACAGAAACAGGTGTCTTGCAGAGGAAGGGAAAATGGCTAATCCAGTTAGAAAGAGAGAGTGGGGGGAGAGGAGAGGAAAGTGAAAGAAGATAAAGATGTGTCGGTGGAGATATACAAGTGAAATAGTTCAGAGGACTGGATAAGATGATTCGGCAGGTAAGTTTGCAAGTGTACAAAAGTGGGAGCTAGAAAAAGGACACAGTGAATGGTGAACACAGGTATCAGAACTAGCAAAATAATGTAGTTGATTGCATAATCACAAATGTTACACTCCTGTACTGAACGCTTTGGGTGTTACTGTAATGGCACAAACCAGAAGAAATACTCATAACAGATATGCACATATTTCAAGATTGTAAAAAATCAAGTTCTAATGCAGAATATACAAAGATCCTTCAAACTTAACAAATCCAATTCACCAATATACATACCATGGTGTAGAATCATGAGAACAAAATTCCTCTTGTGTCAAATGGTAACAGCCTTTCCTTGTTGATGGAGTTGCTTTCCATTCAAATGAATGACAATGATAGATGAAGCAAACTAACTTTTGATTACGAATTTTCTGCTGAAGTTTGCAATATATCTTAGCAGTGCGATTGCAAGCTTGATATTGAACAAAGGCTATTGATGACATAAGTTTCTGAGCAAGTATGGTTTGCTCTAAATGGTTAATACATTTCATACTAATCATATGAGTCTTTTTTGCAAGCCAGTAAATGCTGTATGCTGCATTGTGGTGCCTGAAATACCTTGGTACTGGTCTGGTTTTGTGAGCAAAAATATTTAACAATGTTTTCTTAAGAGTGTATTTGGTTTTAAATGGATGTGGCATTGTGATACAACATTCTTGAATTTTCTTAAGAGTATGAAGAAGAAAACGTCTCCGCTTTACTCTTGAGAGTGACTTACGATCAATTTTGATTTTGCGACACCGAGTCATTTTTTAAAAATATATTATTTGGAGGGAAAGTGGACTTTGTATCATATAACCAATTACATGCAGGTTTTCAAAAATGGTATATTAACACATGTAATTACATTGGAAGAGACATTTAGAAGTACATTAAGGTATTTATACATGTGTATATATATTAAAAAAAATATATATAGATAGATATATTCAGACATACTATTCATACATACAAACTAAATTAATGAAGTATATATAAGTAAACTGGTGCATGTGATTATCTGAAGATATATGTTTGCATATGCATATATATGCAAGCATTTATTTACAGATATATGCTGTGTGTGTATGTGTGTGCACATTTACAGTTGTTTATAAAGAAGTACGTAAGAAAATATAAGGGTGAGCGTGTGTGCATCTGTTGAGGTAAATAAATATTTTCAAGAGTTAGTTAAATCTAAATACATATTTGTGAACGTTTTTGTGTACCCATACACATGAATGTGTGTGAGATATGACCATGTAGAAATCCAAATATCATTCAGTAAATATAGCAATATAATTGAAATAGAAAATCTCACAGTGAAACATGAACAGCCATATCATAATCAGATCAAACTGAGATTTGATTCTTGATTATTTAAAATAAAATGTTATAATCTATAAGTCAATTCTCTTTTTGCTTTCTTTTTCTAAATACTTATTTCTTTCTGTCTAGTTCCAATTCCTTGAAACCTACTTAATTCAAAGAATTTAAGCACTCTATCTACTAACAGTGCAGGTATGGATGTGTTTAATCTGAAACACTGGATATTACCACAAAGCAAACATAAAAGTTGAAATACCAGTGATGTGAATTTGGAGTGTGAGTATAATTTTTATCTCCACATCCCTATTCACAAATTCAAAGTTGATGTGGGTGTTGTGGGTAATGTTTATGTAGAGACACTATTAATGTTGGTATTGACTGAAGTAGTTTGGGAAGTGACAGTGTTTGTGGTGACATGATGATGTTGATATTTGAGATAGTGGCATTAATATTAGTGAAAATGTTGTTGGTGATGATGTTCATAAGGTTTAATGAGATTAAGGCTTAAGTACTTTGAAAGCAAAAAAGGGTGGACAAAAACTTAAATATATTGATTATCCAGGTGTGAACAGGGACTAATATGGTTTTATTTACCACCTGTATCTGAATGGTATCTCATTTTTGACTAAGGTAGTTTTATTATATTTGTGCTTGCATTTATAACTGAAAGTTTCTTATAAGAAGCTTGTAATTAGATGCATGTGTTTATTTGTTTGCATTTGAACAGAAAAACATTAGTGTATAAAAGTGTGTGGTAATACCTGTATACAAAAATATGTGCAAATGTGTAAGAACATTAATGTTAATGAGTCTATATGCCTGCGTGTAATTCAAATGAGTGTGTATTTTTCTTTAAGATAGTCTAATAAAATGGACTTATACTCAGAGCATTTTAAAAAATCCCCGTTAACTGGGGAGTAGTGATAATTTAGTGAAGTCAAATTGGAATACATCGATGTGTGTAAGGCAGATTATGTATGACCTTAAGAATCTGTGTATGACTGGTTGAATATATGTAGAGGCAGTTCCATACAATAAAATACATTAAAATATAACAGAGTTAACTATTAGTAAAGACTAATAAAATTCCTGTGCAACAATAAACCACCCTGATAGTTTCCTGATAAGAGATGATTCAGCAATCCTGGTCAGAGATTCAGCTGGTTGATTCTAAGGGTAGAGTAAATAAGTTCAGCCCAAGTGTATCTCAGATGTTTTTGAGTCTGTTACATGCATTTTTATGAAACAAAGTAGACTTCTCTTTCAGATTTTTATATGATACAAATTTCTATCAAAACTTTTGACAGATATGGTCTTCTTTCTGAAAAGTTAATTGAAGGTGTAAGCAGTATCCTCAATGCAAAACCAAATGGCAATTTTTTCCATCATTGGTAACTATCAAGGAAAAAACATCTGTCACATTTTCATACATGTAATTTTTGCTGAAATTGTTAGTTTTGCAATAAATAATGATAATGATGACAAAAATCAAAAGTTAATATCACTTTTCAGCTAAAATCCTCAACAAATTGCAGTGTTTTAACTGGTAGCATCACATTGTGAAATATAGGTGAATAAATGAAAACCTATCTGCAGCTTTTGATGAAAGAAAGGTAGTTAGGTATATAATTGATGTATTTATGAGTGAGGGTGTATAATTACATAAAAGTGGCAATTTCTGTTAATCTATTTTGTATATCAAAGTGCCAAAATAATTATCATTAAGGTATGCATCACTCTCACTTCAATTTCTTTTAGTGTGTGTGTTATGTATGAGTATATGCATGTTTGTATGTGTGCATATATATGTATGTATATAAAAAAAACACAAAAATTTCTAACTACTACTAATCCCTCATGATGTGTTGGACAGTGAAGGGAGAGACATACAGAGGGAGTGAGAGTGAACGAGGTCAAATGTTACTATGTATGTGTATATGTGTATGCATATTTATACTGAAGTTTGCAATAATGACTGACACGGCTTTATAAGATCTGCACCAGCACGGAATTTTAAGCAATAACAATCCCCATTCTACTGATTGCTGTGACTACCAGTATTGTTGCCACTATAATCATTATTGCAACCTAAATACCACATTACAACTACTACTACATCATTATTCCCTCACTATAGTCATACAGCCTCCCTCGTGGCTTTAAAACAACTTTCTACCAGGAAACCCTATATTGTATTAACTTGACCAACTAGGAATATCAGCCAAATCTCTCTTAAATCAGTCCACTGTCAAAGAAAAATAAAAGACAAACATTAATGATAATGTAATCATAGATACCTCACCTTTCTGTATATATATAAAAACAAAAAAGACAATTACACAAAATGCTTCTGTCAGTTTTCTCAGTCCCCAACAACTACACACAAGACAAACACTCTCTTGCAGACATATTCACAAAGGAAAGGTTTGACTCTTGGTATTGCACTGGGTAATGTCTACATCTTTAGTTAGCTTTTCAGTAAGATGACCATAACTATCAGAAGATAGGAATTTATAAGAAGTAAAAGTCTGAAAGAGAAGTCTATTTTGTTTCATAATAATGCATATAATTCAAAAACATCTGTGATACATTAAAACTTTAAATTCTTTTTTTAAGAAAAATACTGAGCTCTGGAAAAATGCATTAAACTTTTCCAGCTCATCTTTCTCAAAAGAGGAGCAATATTAGAGAAAGTGAGCTTTGTGAACAGAATAAAGGGAATCATGTGCAGTAAGAAAATGACTAAGACTGCCAACATTATATTGTGCTAATAAATAAGGAAAAACAGAAAGAAACACAAAAGCTTTCATAAAAATATTCACACTAAAATATATTAAATACTTTTCTCCTAAAGTCTTTAGCATTTAAACTAGCCATAGCCAACCTCTAGCACTTATCATTCTAAAAATAAACACTCATGTCATTGACATGTCAAAGCTACTAGATAATGCATGACTAATTCATATTAATGTAAATAAGTATGACATTTGACAGAGAAATATGAATGCTAAAGGGTTAAAAAGGTTTTTTTTTTTCATCTTTCATATTCCTGATTATGATATATCAACAAATATCAAACATTATTCTTCTGAGACATAGAAGCAGAGTTTTCAATTTCAAGAGAGTAGATTTGAACACAAATAGTACACTCCTTGATTGCAAAGAAAGTAACAGGATTACTGTTAGAGGAATTGAACTCATGACCCAGTTCAGCAACACTCCCAGTATCAAGTTAGATTCTACACACTAATTCAGTGTCAGTTGCATGTATTATGATGTATTATTAGGTAGAGTTAGAAAGAGAGGGAGAGTAAAGAAAAAAGAAAAATGACTCAGCTATTACATCTGTTTTAAGCATTATTATAATCACTCCATTATGTCAAAGCAACCATGTAGTAATTCTTCTTGCCAAGATGTTGATCTACTGCCATTTGTCAGACATCACAAGTGACAAGTCTTTTTTAATATAATCCGTAGATTATCTGGACTGCTTAAGAGAACTGCTTTCGTGTGTGTGTGTGTGTGTGTGTGTGTGTGTGTGTGTGTGTGTGTGTGTGTGTGTGTGTATGTGTACCTGTACGCATACCTATTCTACATAAAGTGATGGTAAATCCAGAATTTTAATTAACAATAATTTGATTCCTAGTTGAGCTATTTTCATCTTTTTTCTGATTGTTATTAAATTTTGTGCAAAGACATATCTCTATATAAAAACAAATTATATGTAGTGACAAGCAACACCAGTCTGAGTTTTCTAGAATAATCAAGATATTGATAAAATATTTGATTATAACCAACAGCAAGTCTGATTTTTTTTTTTTAATTTCATGTAACTTGGCCACCTTCTTCAATACCTTCAGTTGAGGGGGTCTTGCCTTGTCTTGCAAGTTACTTAGTAACCCTCATTAGTGCCAGTACCACATTAAAAGCACCCAATACATACTTAAAATACATAGCATTAGGAAGGGCATCAAGCAATAGAAACCATGCCAAGCTTGGTGCAGTCCTCTGGCTCACCAGCAACTAATGAATCATCTAACTCATGCCAGCATGGAAAACAAATGTTAAAAGATGATAGTGACAACAAAGAAGAGAAAGATGTATACCACTCAATAATAGTCTTTTGCCCTTGAAAAAGTCAAGAAACTGTAACACAACAAAGCCTTTGATCACATGTGACATGAGAATGTCCTACTTAGGTTACCAGCCTAAGGGTTTTATCCATCTCCCTCAACTGAAGGACAAGAAATTTTCTATCAACTCACATCATAACAGTGTATACTGACATTGCTCTCTCTCCAGCCAATATTATCAACTTTGAAGTACTTTGAGGTTTTGGTTAAGACACCCACAATATTTCTGTTGCCAGTTCTAAAGCACAACTCTATACAAATGATTCCTTGGGGTTGATTCATTTGACTAAAAGAAATTTTTCAAGGTGGTGTCCCAGCATGGCCACAGTCTAATGACTAAAACAAGTAAAAGATAAAAGAAACAAGCTGAGCTATCTACTACAGTGCTATCCTAAGAATCCAGGGAAAGTTTTCTCTAACCAATGCATAACAAATTGTGAAAGAGTTCATCATGAGACCCCTTCTCTTTTCTTCCAGACACCAGTTTATTTAACCTAGAGTAATGCTTTAAATATACATATATCATCATCATCATCATCATCATTATTTAACATCTATGTTCCATACAGGCATTGGTTGGACAGTTTGACAGGATCTGATGGGCCCAAGGACTGCATTATGCTCCAATGTCTACTGGGCATGGCTTCCACAAATGGATGCCCTTTCTAATGTCAGCTACTTTACAGTGTGCCTTTTTTTTATGCCACTAGCACAAGTGAATTCACCTTGCAGCTTACAAGACTATAAACACTGAGCACTTGGGGCAACTTTATTCTAGGAGAATAAGGAATAGGTAAAGTGTGGAAGGTAAAGGTAAAGTGTGAGAGAAAAGGGCCAGAGCAGAACAGGCTTCATGCTGTAGAGGAGCTACATGACTACTGACGTTTCAGAAAAGAGGGTTGGCATGGACCTTCCACTTTCAGCATATGGGGTAGATAAGGATGAGAGGTGCCAGGAGTGATTGGAGGAGTAGGGAATATTTAATAGTATAGATTAGCAGAAAAGAAATGATGATACAACCCTGGCTAGAGAGTTACTGTTGGCAGGAAATGAGTGGCAGTAGGATTTAGTTCCAAACCTACTGGAAAGGGCCAGAAAGTGGTTGTCAGACAATTTCTACAACTTCACCAGACCCACATGCTGGTCACCTAATCCCCTGATTATAATCCTATCGATAACTACGTGTGGGACACAGTTGAGAAAGACACCAACCATTCTGCCTGCAACACCAAAACTGAGCTGGTAGACAAGATCAAGGAGGTGTCTGAAAATCTTCCCAGGGCACAGTGAGGAATGCATGTGCCAAGTTCTGGAGCCATCTTGAGGGTGTGGTGGAAACTGAGGGTGGCGACTTTGGGTAAGCTATTATTTTCCAGCCATAATGGGCTTGATATTTTTTGATTCTTTAAAATACACTTTTTTGGGGGGATAGGAGACCGTTTTCTTTCCCTTTTATGGAAACTGTCAAATTTAGCCATACACTGAGTATGTGTAGTCAATAGTGTTTACAACACTAATACTGCTTTTAATTCATATGTATGCATCATCGTGGCATACCAGCAAATGACTTTTACACTATTTGAATCAGGTAAGTCACAAAAATGGTGAAATATTGGTAGTCATCACTCCTGGATGGGACTGGAGGCAAGTTGTCTCACCTATGACTGTGGGGTTGATAATATATACATATATGCATGTGTTGTGTATATGTGTGTGTATGTTTGTATGACTATACTACTGGTGCTATTATTATTAAGGTGGTGAGTTTACATTCTGAGTTCAAATTCCACCACAGTCAACTTTGCCTTTCATCCTTTTGGGGTCAATAAAATAAGTCCCAGTGAAAGACTGGGGTCGATGTAATTGACTAGCTCTCCCTCCACCCCCAAAAAATTTCAGACCTTGTGCCTGTAGTAGAAAGGATTATTATTATTCATATTGTTCTTATTGTTGCTATCATCATCATCATTATTATCATTTATTCCAATGTGTCTTGACACTACTTATATGCTCAAGGCCATATACTACCAATTCCATTCAGTACTTAAAGTCACACCTTGACACCTAGTTCATTTCTTTTCTACCCTTTTTCCCCCCAATGCCATCCAAATTCTGGACCTTCCCAATTTGATACTCTTTGTCCTTCCCTTTAGGTTTTGTATGCAAACTTACAGATACAACCTCCCATTTCCTTTCAATACTATTCACTCATGCATCTTCCTTTCTTCTCCTTCCTAACTACTTCATTTTATATATTCTTCACTTCTCTCTCTCTCTCCCTCCCCTCTCTCTCTCTCTCTCTTTCACTCCTCTTATTCCTTTCTTTCTCCTCCTCTATATACATATTCATCTTCCTAACTTAGTAGCCAAGTTACTGTTCTGATCATATACACTGAAATATTTCGATTAACTGCTTCATATTTTGAAATGTTTTAACTGAGGAAGATGCTATGTAATAGACACATTTCTTATTATATATTACGTAGACCTGAAACGTACATATTAGATGACTTCAAAATAACATCATTTGGTTTACTTCATTATCACAACTTAAACAACTCAATGCCAATAGAAACCAGATTCCAGATTCCACTTACGCAGTAATAATTATTACTAACAAGTAATATGCACTTGGAAAGATGCATCATTACACATGTCAATGCCCAGGTCACACACTGATTTTGATTCAAGGATTGCAATCTCTCGTGGGTTAGTGTGACAGTAGTGCCAGGCTTGAACTTTTCCAGCATTAAACTGCACGTTATTTTCCTCAGCTCACCTGTATACTGAGTCCAACTCCTGTTGCAGGTGTACAACATCTCCGGGAGTTCTGTATCCTCTGAGAGACTTTTGTATTATCTGCATAGCTAGCAAGGGTAGGTATCTGAGCAGCTATGAGCATGTCTGAGAGGGCCACTCTGAATAGCAGTGGCCCTGTAAAAAAAAAACAATCACTATTGTGTTTCCTTTGAGGTGGCTCCACTGGCCACCACTACCTAACTTCTATTTATTAAAAAGTGGTATAGCCATCCTCCAAGTTCTCTGCCAAGATCATGTAGCTTGTGACATATCATACTATGGTTGACTTTATCAAAGGCTTTTGCAAAGTCGAGATATACCACATTCAAATTCAAGTTGTTGATTAACTGCTTTAACACCCAGTTGTAGTGCTGCAAGAGATGTGTCAGGCAGCTTCTATCTGGTCAAAAACATGCTGAATGTTAGTCAGTAAGTCATTCTCTTCAAGGAATGCAATTAGTTTCCTTTGGACTATTCATTCCATGACTTTACTGACATGTGAGGTCAGAGAAATAGGCTTATAATTTTTAGCATCTGCTCTGCTTACTCCTTTATGGATAGAGCATATTATTCCCTCCTTCAATTTGCTTGGGATATTACCACTTGCATGATCTGATAAAGATTGCTGAGAATCCATCAGGGCCAACAGCTGAGTTTGCATCTACCTCATTTATAGCCAGTATTACATCTCCTTCTTTTATGTCAGTGTAATCAATTATTACCGCCTTCCTTGTTATAGGTATAGTGGCAACAGAACTCTGCTGGTTCGTTCATTTTCCAGTGTCTTAATGGGGTAGTGAAAATACTTTTGAACTGTCTATTCAGTATTTCACTTATCCTCAATGTGTTTCTTGTGAGGGAGACATCCTGTTGGATGAAGGGCCCTATCTTGTAATGTACTGAGGCCATTTTTTGGCAAAGTTAAAGAGAGCTTTAGGGTTTGACTTAATAGTTTTTATAACCCTGGCTTCTGTATTTGCTCTCTTTTTATGGGACTGTTGCAAATTTTTTTCTCAATCTCCACCAGTGTTGTTTTCAAGCAAGTCTTTTCCCCATTTTCATTGTTCAAGCAGTTTACAATTTTTGCTTGATGTTTCATAAAAATTTTCCTCTGTCTAGATATCTCATTCTTGTGTGTGTTGGACTTGTGCTCTGGGACAAATTTGTCACATATGGCTTCCATTATGGACATGAAATGTTGAAGTTTTATATCAATGTCTGGTGTGGAGAAAATTTAGGCCAATCCTGTTTGAGTATCTCTTTCTGATTCAATTTCCAGTTTGCTTTATGAAAGTTCAGATTGGAGAGACTGTGGGTGCTTCTTAAAGGCTGCATGTCTGCAGCTTGTTTTAGTCCATACATAATCAGCTCTATTATATTGTGATCCAAGACTAGTGATTGTGTCACTTTCACATTATGGATGATATCCATATTGTTTGTGAAGCAGAGATCTGGTATATTATTTTCCCTGGTTGGTTGGAGCAAAATTTTCTCCATGAATGAAGCATTGTTGAGGTGGAGCAGGGACTCCACCTGTGCTTGTTGGCAATGTGTCATTCCTGAGAGCATGGGGCCCTCAGGTCACCCCACATTGGAGAGGCTCAACTCACTTACAAGGAACACATTCATGTTTCGCTCCAGTTTGGTGAGAACTATTTTTGTGAGACAATCTTCAAACTTGTCAGTGTGATTTGGAGCATCTGGTGGGCAATATGCGATACATAAAACAATGTCAAGTTGTCTTATGAGTACAATTTCACTATCATATACTGAATTTGAATATGATCCACACAGATGTATACTGCAACTTCACCATGTCTCCTTTCTCCTCTGTTCATTCATAATACAACATACTTTGGTTTGTGCATCGCTGCATCCCCTATATCAGATCTAAGATGTGTTTTCACAAGTGCTATACATAGAGCTTGATTGCATGCAATGAGGTCTTTCAGGAAAGATTTTGGTTTGGTTGTTGAGGAGCAACAGATCTCTGATATTCAGTAGAAATATCAGTGTATATATATATGTGTATTTATACACACACACACACATATACATGTATATATACACATACACACACACATAAATATAAATTTTGAATTACATCATAACCACTTTCTTAGCTGAACCAAAGAGACAGTGTTTCCATTAGTTTTTCACTTGATGATACTATGTGCTGGTGACAATTCCTTACTGAAATGTTACTTTCAATTTTCTTTCTGGTGACAGGAGTTGGGATGTGAATTCAGAAAAGATGGAGTTGTAGCATATACTACAACATATCTACTGGTATGCTTTACCAATTCTATCTCTCCACCACCTTGGGTTGGTACTTTATTTATTATCACTCAAAAGAGTGACCTTTTGTGTTCTAAAGTTAGAGCACTGTGAGTCAGAACAACTACAACAATAATACTACTGAATCAGGACTGACCTTGGGTTAAGATCAATAACAACATGTACTCAAGGACACTTGAGATAAACATGACACAAGAGCATCATTTTCATCTCTTTTTGACTCATATTCAAAATCTGCCAGGGTGAAAGTTATATTTCACTCCTCTGTAATCAATAAAGTGGTGACTACTTAATCTTTTATTATCAATTCCTGCAAAAATTTGCAGTCTTATATCAATGTTAGGAATAATTATTATTATTATTATGACTGCTAAAAAGTATTAATGTTTCAGCAAAAGAATGAAATTCTTGTATACTAACGTTTGTGTCACTGCAGCAATATCTTCTGCTGATGACTGGAAAAATGTTAGAACTGCATGGCACTGTGAAATTTTGGGTTCAAGTTTAGTGAGCAGCTGTGGAAGAGAAAACAAAAGAAAAATAAAAAGAGAAAGAAATAATATGAAATGCACAAATGGAAATTAGGTAAGTCAGTCTATGAAATGTGATAATAATGGTGTTCAAAGTACTGCTGTTTAGTGATAATATTCAGTAAATCCATCTATATAGCAACTGAAGTAGAATGACAAGAATATGAACAAGAAATATCAAATTTAACAAAAAAGGAAACAAAATGTAGATATCTACCTTACAGTAATTATCTAAGGGGGTAAGTCTTTTGAGGGCAACATCTCTGACATGGCTGCGGCCAAAGAATATCTTTCCTGGAAATAGAAAACAAAATGTGAAAAGAATAGATTCAATATATGTCTGAATAATATAGCAACAATAACAATAATGGTAATAGTGGTCGAAAAGATTCTGTCAATAATGAAATGAGCAACAATGATTATAATGACAATAATGACGATGACAATGATAATGATGATGATGATGATGATGATGAAAATATTAACATGAAAATTGACAACGTCCTTGCTATTGATCATTCCTTTAATAATGATGTTGATGATCATTATGGGGATGCTGATGGTAATGATGATCATTTCCAAAAACAGATACCATACAGGTACCAACAGCCAATCCAGAGGAAGATTGTATCTTATCTGTGTAATATCACATAAACAGGATGTAAACACTATTCACGAGAACCATGGGAGCCCATGAAAGGGAATGTGACTAGCTGATGCCTGATATTTGAAAAAGAATCTATGGAAAGTAGTAGAAGTTTGAGAAAATTGATACAAAGTAGTTAAATGAAGCCTGATAATGAGGGGTTTCATATGATTGAGATGAATACAGACATTTAATCCAAACTGGTCTAACCTATGTAAGAAGACAAGCATTATGGTCCTTACAGTCATTTTGAAGTTCACTCTCAAGTAGTGATGATAAAATTGAAAATATAACTATGTTGTTAGGGCTCAACCAAAGAAGAGGGACACGAAAATCAGCATTGTAATTTAATTTAAAAAAACCCTCAATTGACTTTTCAGTACAGCTGTTGTATATAGTTGTGAACCATTCTATCCAATGATATCGCTTATATGCAAGTGAGCCAAGCAGATACATCTGTGTTGGTGAAAGATATTTTGACTCAATAGCAAAAAAGAAATACTTGTGTGATGGGTTTTTTTAAAAATATTTCTTACAGTAATAAGGCAGTGAGCTGACAAAACCATTAGTACACCAGACAAAATGCTTAGTGGCATTTCATCTGTCTACATACTTCTGAGTTCAAATTCTGCTGAGGTTGACTTTGCTTTTCATCCTTTTGGGGTTGATAAAATAAGTACCAGCTGAATACTGGGATTGATGTAGTCGGCTTAATTCCACTCTCCACAAAAACTGCTGGCCTTATGCCAAAATTTGAAATCAATATTTCTGACAGTAATGGCCTTATATTAGTTTATTACAGCAATGTAATAAACAAATATAAACCTGATGGCAATAGCACATATGGCAGAGATGACTGTAGATTTGTAACATATACATAAGTAATGGGAGTTGTTTGTATAACAATGACACAGAGATGATGATGTCTGTTATTTTTGTTATCAAAAACTGTGTTAGCTATAGCTTTCCAGGTTAAATTATGTTCATATATTGCAACATGAAAATTAAACTATTTTCATAAACAATACAAAAACATGGTCTTTCATCCAAGAAAGAGGCCTTGTTATTTTATTATTAATATCTACATTATTAAAAAGGTGGCAGGCTGGCAGAATCGTTAGCATGCCAGACAAATTGCTTATTGGTATTTTATCTGTCTTTATGTTCTGAGTTCAAATTGTGCCAAGGTCAACTTCGCCTTTCATCCTTTTGGGGTCAAAAAAATAAGAATCAGTTGAACACTGGGGGTCAATGCAAGCGACTTATTCCCTGCCTCTAGACTTGCTGGCCTTGTGCCAAAATTTGAAATTAATATCAATATTATTAAAAGTAATATTATGATATTTAGTTTACATCACTAAGTTCTTCACTAAAAACTCTGCTGGTGACTTTGTCTTTCATCAATAAATTAAATTCTAATTCTTCTCTGTACAATGTCCTTGATTTAATATACAGAATAAGAAAAAATCATTGTTATTACTATAATTAACAGATGCAAACATGACAGTGTGGTTAAGAAGAACACTTTGCAATTAGTCCTACTGCATGTCTCCTACTAGAGCTCCAGGTCAATCAAAGCCTTGTGAATGGATTTGGACAATGGAAACTAAAGAAAGTGGTGATGGTCGATGTGACAAGTACCAAAAGATTTTTTCAAACAGTCCTTGTGTCGCTTCTTTGGTGTCTCTCAGTCACAATGGCTGGAGAGTTCATTGTACAGCATGATCTTTGGCAAGTGATGATCCTTCATCCTAGAAACATGCCTGCCCAGGGTAACTGAGACTTCAGCAGCATGTCCTCAATGCTGGTGACCTTTGCCTGTTTAAGGACTCCAACATTGGTTATGAACTCACTCCAGTGGATGCTAAGGATGGTGCAGAGCAGTGCAAGTGGAGTCTTAGATGATGGTGATAAGTGACCCACGATTGAGCTCTACAGGAGGGTGGTAAGGACTATAGCTCTGTACTCACTGATCTTGGTGCCCTTTTTCAAGTCTTTGTTGTTCGACACCATTGCTAGTCTGGTATTAATTTCCCAGTCAATGACATCTGACGTGATGGTGCACCCCAGGTAAGTGATTTACTGGACCATTTTCAATTTAGTCTCACCAATGGCAAAGTGAGGAGGGTAGTACTCTTCCTGAAATGCAGGCTGGTGGAGTACCTCCATCTTCTTTAAGTTGACTGACTTCTAACTCAAAGAACCGAGCAGCCTCTGTGAAGCAAGGAGTAAGTGTTACAAGGCTCTTTCTGCGCAAGCAACAAGGGCAACATTATTGGCAAAGAGGTCTTGGATCAGTTGTTCCAGGGTCTTCATTTATTAAACAGGCTGTCATCAAGATGGCATCTGATGTAGATTCCACCCTCACCAGCAAGATCTTCTATGGCTTGCTTGAGTATCGTGCTGAAGATGGTGAAGAAAGTCAGTGACAAGATGCAATGCTGCTTCACTCCATTAGTGATCAGGAAGGGCTCTGAGAGGTCACTTCTGAGTCTGACTTGGCAATGCTGGTCTTTGAGCAGCTGGATGACAACGCTCAGGAACTGGGGGGCGGGGATAGATAAAAAAAACTCCATAATCTGTCACATTTCTATCCTACTCACTGTATTGAATGCTTTAGTCAGGTCACATATAGCTCTTTGTTTTTCTCCTAGCATTTCTCTTGGAACTGCCTGAGAACAAACACCATATCTACAGTGCTCTTGTTGGCTCTGAAGCCACACTAGCACTCTGGAAAGTGTTCTTCAGTGATGATGGGTAGCAGTATGTTCATCAGAATCCTTGCAAGGATTGTTCTTGTGATGGAAGCAGAGTAATCCCCTGGTAATTAAAGCAGTCTGGTTCTTCCCATTTGTTTTTGTAAGGGTGATGACAATAGCTTCACACTGGTCTTGTGATAGTTTGTCCTGCACCCAGAAACAGATGTAGAGCTTGTGGACTTTTGTAGGCAATGCTGGGCCCCCATACTTCCAAATCTCTGGTGGGATTCAATCACCTCCTGCTTCTTTGCCATTCTTTAGCTGCTCTATGGCTTTGGTGGTTTCTTCAATAGTGGGCCATGCAGAGAAATATTTGTTATTATTATTATTATCAAGGTGGTGAGCTGGCAGAATCATTAGCAAGCTGGGCAAAATAGTTAGCGGCATTTCATCCATCTTTACATTCTAAGTTCAAATTCTGCTGAAGTCAACTTTATCTTTCATCCTTTTGGGGGTCAATAAATTAAGTACCAGTTGAGTACTGAGGTCAATGTAATCGACTTAAAATGAAATCCCCCCAAATTTCAGGGCTTGTGTCTATAGTAGAAAGGATTATTATTATTATTATTTGTTAAATAAATATGCTCACTATACCTCATTTGCCTTTGTTATTCTGACATAGTATAATAAAAAAGAGTAAATGAATATATTTCTCAAATAAACTCACTTCTTCAAGCAGTAAATTAAGGAGGCGGGGTAAGACTGTTTTTCTTACTATTTTTCCTTAACCCTTTTGTTACCATATTTATGTTGAGATACTTTGTATTTCTTTTAATTAATTTTAAATATAACAAATAATTTAGTAAAATAACTTAGTTATTAAACTAAAGTTAGGAATATAAATTGTGACTAAGGTATGGTGGAAGATTTTAATTCAGAACTTTTGAAAACAAGACATTAGTACTACAGAGCCAGAGTTGGTTTCAGGCAGGTTGATATAAAAAATGTCAAAATAGTTATTCTTATGTCACATAATACACATGGTTAAATATATATTGTTTCCCAAACTCACTTTTAAAACTGTAAAGAAATATCTTTTGAGACTATTTTTGTTATTGTTTTCTTGTAAAATATTTCAAAATTTGGTATTCTGAATTTGGTCGTTTGAAATTTAGCATTATGATTGGTACCTTCATTCAAGAATTGGGATTGATTTAATTAACCAAGTTCCTCCCACCAAATGTTAGGTCTTGTGCCAGGTTAGAAATAATTATCATTATCATATTTAGAGTTTTTCAAAGTTGGACATGCTTTGTCTCACTCTGATGAAATTGGATTTTTTTTACCATGTTTACTAAATGAAAAGTTCCCTCTTTTGGATTATTTTCATATATGGAACCTTACAAAAATGAGGAGTTGACTTAATTACCTCATGGCATCTTCTTCATATGGGTTGATGGTGAAAGGTGAAGTCAAGAGAGTAGGGTTGAAATACTCCCTTACAAAAAATTTCTCAACTTATGAAAACAAGTTTTAAAAAATAATTAAACTTCAAAAAGATATTTCCAGCAAAACTCACACACTTTAACTATTTTGTTACCAACCCAGCTGTAACCGGCTCTGGCTCTTTAGTATAAATGTCTTGTTTCCATATGTTCTGAATTCAAATCTTCCACCAAATCTTAGTCACAATTTATGTTCCTAACACTAGCTTAATGGTAACGAAGTTATTTTACTCAATTCTTTGTTATATTTAAAATAATTGAAAGAAACATCTCAAAAGAGTATCTCAAAATAAATACAAGACACCTGATGAAGGCTGGAGGGTATACCAGCCAAAATGTTGTGTTAACAACAAACAAGATGAGGGCAAATATCCATCAATGGTAAATAATATATATAATCCCTCATCTCTTAAATATAGAACTGTAGTAACAAAAGGGTTAAAAGGAAAAAAAATGACATTTGTTAGACAAAATGGTTAGCATCAATAACAACAGTACACAAGCACACATGCACCAGTTGTCATGTGAAGAAAATAAGGTAAAAGATAGCAGGTAGCAGTGTTTGCATGATATTAACAGGTCTCATTTTGAACATGAACTACCTAGCTGAAAGCAATTAGTTTGACATAGCTTTGTAACCAAGGAAGGTACATCTTTGCCAAAGGCTATCATTCTAAAGTGAAAGAAAGAGAACATTACCCACTTCTGCATTGCCAAAAGTGAAACATTTCCCCATACTCACAAAAGAATAATTAGAGGATAATATATGGGGATATATTGGTCAAATTAAGGATTACAAAACTTTATGAAAAGTTTTTACAACTGAAGGTCAAGTGAAGATGCATGCTCAGCTGGTGGATCATATAAGTAGCAATACATTACTATCTCAATACTAGGATTGATGAAATACAGTCAAGAATAGTGGCAACAATGTTGACTTTGGCTCATTATCACTTTTGTGGTATGGTAAGGACAGGTCATGAGTGCCAAGGTAACCAAAAACATGTTGTTTGGTAGGGTGTCAATGTACATAAAACTTATGACTTTATAAGACCTCAGAACCATACTAGAGTTGTGTTTATTGAGGATGAGGAAAGAAAAACTGATTATACAAGACTGAATCCCTAGCTGCTGCACACATGGCAGTAAGGGTCATCTGAACGCTTTCAACCAAGAAGAATTTGGTAAACTGAGTTGCGGCCTTGTCACAGCCCCTGAATGGCTGAAAGACTAGCCTTGTTCTCAGAACCCAAAACTAATGACCTGGAAGCCAAAGAATCTCTTCTCAAGGATATCACCATATTGTCTAACAACAAAAGAAGTAAACTGAAGATGGAAAGGCAAATTTTCAGAGACAGTGAAAAGCAAAAAAAGAGAAAGAGAAAAAAAGAGAGAAAACCAGTGAACCAAAAGAAACAGCATGTACAATTCATGAAGACAATCAGCCTTCATTACACAGGACAGCATGATGTTTATGGTCCTGTAAATAAGCAACATGGTACTAAGCTCAAAGCTGGGTGTTCTGAATTATAAAGGTAATGAAATATAATTATTATTATTATTATTATTATTATTAGCAGCAGCAGCAGCAGCATCAGTAGCATTTCTTCCAGCTCTTAACATTCTGAGTTCAAATCCCACTGAAGTTAGCTTTGCCTTTCATCCTTTCAGATTTGATGAAATAAAGTACTACTAGGACTACTTATGAAGCACTTGAGTTAATGTAAACAACTATCTCCCTCCCTCAAATTTCAAGCTTGGGGCCAATATTATTAATATTAATATTATGATTAAAAAATGTTTGCTAATAGTCAACAAAGTGTGTTTTTAGTTAAAAGAGCATTACTTTAATCGAATATAACCCACTTCAAATTTGTATGGTTTTGACAAAGACAAAAATAGTTATTTCTTGGTCAAAATTATATTACAATAAAAAAAAATTCAAATCAAAAAACATTAATCAAAAGCTTGATCTACTTCATATTGTAACATACTTTACCTGGCAGTACAGGCAATGTTTGCTCTTCAGTGCTTATTACATTATTGTCCTGTGGAAACAACTCCAAGAGGGATAACTGAAAAGAACAAGAATAATATCCTTATCAACATGATCTTCATTAGCACATCACCGTTATTTTTGTTATTATCACCATATTTTCATTTACATCAACATCTATAATGCCAGATCCTTGCAGATAGATTTCCTTCTGCCTTTAGTGGTGATCAGGCATTTAGTCATATTTGCTATTTATTAATAACTATGTAAAAAATACAATGCATATGTATAGTTCTGAGTCTCTCTTGACATCTATACTCAATAGCTGAGCACTCATACAGCCCTTGCCAGTAAGTTTGATCCAACATTCTGTATCCATCAGACATCAGATACAAGTATATCAGCAAGAGTCTAATCTATCATTTCAGACTTAGACAGTCTACAAAGTCCAAGGATGCAACCCATTCTCCAGTTAAAATTTATTAGACCTCATCAGTAAAGCATAGTCTAATTGGAATTGCAAGACCTTAAAATAACACAAAAATTTTTCATTAATGAACACTGAGTAGTATAAACTTCTCCTATCAGTAATTTCCCCCTCTCTCCCTCATCAGTTAGGAAGTGTAGTCAAGAGCTCTTTGTGACAGCATTAGTAATAGGGCTTTCATACATCACCAGTCACTAGGTATACACATTTAATAGATCATGACATCTTAACAGCTACCACAAGTAACAAAATTTTCATAGACTACCAAATATACCATCATTTGCCACTTTGTTTTGAACTGCAAGAATGTTGATAGTATTAAGACTTCATTGATGTCGCTTTTTCTCTGTTTATCATTATCCTAAACAGTCATTATTATTATAAATAACACTTCTATTATCATTGCTCTCTTCAGTACTAACCTCAATATCGATCTTCATCACCCCCAACAGTGTTTACTAGAGATGAAAGCCCAACTTTCCCCTATATTCTCTTCAATAAACCACACAAATTTGGCCAGTGATGAATGAGAGTCTCAACGTTACAGAATGGTTATGGTAAAAGTACTAGTGTTGATTTTATTCTTCACAACATTCCAATTAACATTTCCGCTCTCTTATGCTTTTATAGCTATCATTTCCATTCAAACAAATCGAGTTACAATTCTAATGACCCAACAACAATTGTATACACACACAAACATATTAAAACACAAAGGTATATCAACAAGAATACAGAAGTAAACAAAATCATAGACACATACACTTATATACATGTATTTGCATTTGCACACAGTTGTCATGTAATAATTAGTATGCACACATTTAGCTACTTTCTTTAATTAAGAATTAACCCAAATCCTCTTAACCTAGGTCATGAAATGTATCAGACAGATCTGCTCATCCAGGATTACCAACACTTATTACAAACCAATAAATATTAATCTGTACCCTGCTTACTACCTTCCTCTACCTACCCTTCTGTTTGTTTTACACACACACACACACAAGCAAACACTAAAGTAAGATCAGGGTTTTATTTGTTTTCCATTTAGTTTTGAGTAAGTAAATAAATAAAATTATTTCTTGTATTAATTACCATTTCCCTTGTCTATATATCTAAACATCTGAATATACACACACATGCTGACATGCATGCATGCATGCATGCATGTATGTATGTATGTATGTATGTATGTATGTATGTATGTATGTATGTATGTACGTATGTATGTATGTATGTAAGTAAGCTATGTAAGCAATGGTTACACAAATTGCACAGCGGGATCTATAGCCGAGTAGCAGAGAATCACAACCAGATGCAACAGATGTATGCGAGTGGCATAACATTGAAAAGGAGAAAGGAATTTCAATAAGCAATAATTCTTTTGGAAACTAGTTGAGCCAGGTATGGGGACATGCACTGTTACAGTATGTCACTTCATCCACCATTTGTGGATATTTGCTTGAGTTGTCCTGGGCAACCCTCCAAACACTATCCCAATCAGTCCCTGTCTCTGTAAGATACTTCCTCATGTGCCATACTATGTAACATGGAGTCAAACAACACAAGCTGTCATCCCAACTAAAACCTCAGAATAGAACACAATACATAGAATTCAACTTGGAAAATCGAACAACATGACCAAAGTCTGAGTCAACACTCATGAATCATACAAGTAATAGGACACGCCCCAGGTTCTGGTTGGAAACAGAATCTAATCAATGGTAACCCGTAATCCTAAGAAGCTTGTCAACAGGTGTTACATCTAATACCATTGGAACCAATCAGTTGGTCACATCAAGTGCTACCCGACTTGCATGCTAGCCATCTGTCAACCCAGACAAGTAGTAGGTGTAGCCACTACTCCTCCCTAGCCAACACACCTCCAATAGGGTTGCCACAGCGACTTACAAATGGCCAAGTTACAAAGACATGAGGGGCAGAAGGGAGTTATCCCTCAAAGAGAGAACATTTCAGATCCCCACACAAACAGGCCATTTCATGTTGAACCAAGAATTCCTAATTGTGGTGGATGACACTTCTGCACCACTCAGGTGACAACCCCCCAATCCAACCCAACCTAACCTGATCTCTGGGTTTTTCCCCATTTAACAGATGGCGTTCCTGATGGCTTTTACACCAACACTTCAAATGACATAACTTATAGGCAGTCAAAGTACTTCCCTGGAGGAGAGAACTTGATGGGTCTGTTTGGATAGTCACTACTGGTGAGAGTTTTACAAAATCAGAGTGCAAATCCTATCTCAACCTCTTTTAGTTGTTGTTTATGACATGCAGAGGAAACATTGGGTCTATTCTTTGGCATGCTAGTTTCCACATTGCATGCAATTCCTACCTCAACTTCTTTTAGTTGCCTTTTACGACATGCAACACAGGGAACATTGGATCTATTCTTTTGATTGCCTGTCTCCACACAGGAGACTAGTGCACAAATGAAATTAAACTAGAGACAAAAATTGAATACATTTTATCAAAATATACATATGGATTGTAAGCACATTGGATTATATGTAATATTCAATATTAATAACAGCTTCAAGATTAAAAATATAATGGTAAAAGTACAAATCATTCTGCCTTTACAACATATTTAATGCATATTAAAGATTCATTCCGGATACATACTCTCTTTACTCTTTACTCTTTTACTAGTTTCAGTCATTTGACTGCGGCCATGCTGGAGCACCGCCTTTAGTCAAGCAAATCGACCCCAGAACTTATTTTTGTAAGCCTAGTACTTATTTTATCGGTCTCTTTGTGCCGAACCGCTAAGTTACGGGGACGTAAATACACCAGCATCGGTTGTCAAGTGATGGTGGGGGGGACAAACACAGACACACAAACACACATACATATATATATACACATATACGACGGGCTTCTTTCAGTTTCCGTCTACCAAATCCACTCACAAGGCTTTGGTCGGCCCGAGACTATAGTAGAAGACACTTGCCCAAGGTGCCACGCAGTGGGACTGAACACGGAACCATGTGGTTGGTAAGCAAGCCACTTACCACACAGCCACTCCTGAGTATAAATATTGTATAACATTAGTTATTACAAAAAGTACATTGAAGTTGAATGGTAGAGGGAAGCTGTGACTGTTTAACATCTGTTTCTGACTCTATACATTGAATTTTATATGTTAAATGAGCATTTTTGTAATGAACTGGGAATCATTCACACTTTATAATTGTCAATTACTTTTTATAGCTTTAGCATGTATGCAATGTATATATTGCCAACTCAGACAGTATAGCTTCATATAATGTGAGTATATGTGTGTATGTATGTGGGTGAGTATGTCTCGATCAGCCTTCCATACTTGTTTCTGTTTGTTTCTTGTCCTACTCACAGTCAAGTACACACACACACACACACACACACATATACTTAACTACATGAAAATAACAACTAGCATACAATTTGGCCTTGTCTAGTTGCTACATACCTGTTGACAGTAATTCTAATGACTAACTAAAAAAGATCTAGTTCTGATCAAAAATGAAAACCAACCTAATAGAGTAGTTTCACTCAGTTTTTGATTGGCTGTAACTGACCAATCAATAACCATTCAGTAACATCACTTCAAACTTCTTCTGCGGCATTCATAAGGGCTGCAGCTTAGATTTAGATAGAGTAGCAGCAGGCTGTGGCCAATAGCTGGTCATTCAGCTTTATCATTGCAATGCATATTAACTCTCTCTCTCTCTTTCTCTCTCTCTCTCTCTCACACACACACACACACACACACACACACACACTTCTGCATGTCAGCACACAAAAATAACAGGTGCATACATACTGATAAGAACATATCAATTTCATGTTTGAAAGCTTCCCGATTTTTTATTAATTTTTTTTTTGAAATTTTTAAAATGTTGTAATACCTTATTTTGGCAATTTCTGTTTGTGTTTTATAATGGTCTAGCAGAGCTAAGTCAATTTTTTTTAATGGGAAAATAAGAAATTGTAGATCTTAAAATACATTTTCATCTTTTTGATTGTTAAATCATTGAAGTAGTGACCTCAGGAAATCACACAGCCACTTCTGTAGTATGCTCTTTAGTCTGAAAGCTTGCTTGTATTATTATTAATATTATTATTATTATTGCTGAGGTCCACTTAGCCTTTCATCCTTTTGGGGTCAATAGAATAAGTACCAGTTAAGTACTGGGGTCAATGTAATTGACTATCTCCCTCTCCCCAAATTTCAGGCCTTGTGCCTATAGTAGAAGGATTATTATTATTATTATTATTATTATTATTATTTAAGGTGGCAAGCTGGCAGAATCATTAGCATGCTGGACAAAATGTTTAACAGTATTTCACCTGTCTTTATGTTCTGAGTTCAAATTCCGCTGAGGTCGACCTTGCCTTTCATCTTTGCGGAGTCGATAAATTAAGTAACAGTCAAGTACTGGGGTCAATGTGATCAACTTACCCCCTCCCCACAAATTTCAGGCTTTGTGCCTATTGTAGAAAGGATTATTATCATTATTATTAAGATGGCGAGCTGGAAGAATCGTTAGCACATTGGACAAAATTTTAGCAACATTTCATTTGTTTTTATGTTCTGAGTTCAAATTCTACCAAGGTTGACTTTGCTTTTCATCCTTTCAGAGAAGAACCATCAAGCCGAGCAAAATAGCAGTCATGGCAGATACTGGTGTCACGCAAATTGGCACCTGTGCTGGTGGCACATAAGAGCACCCCGGTGTCACGTAAATGTCACCAGTGCCAGTAGCACATAAAAGCTCCCATTACACTCTCAGAGTGGTTAGTGTTAGGAAGGGCATCCAGCCATATAAAACCATGCTAAATCAGACTGGAGCCAGGTGCAGCCTTCCAGCATGCCAACCCAGTCAAACTGTCCAACCCATGCCAGCATAGACAACAGCTGTTAAATGATGATGATGATGAACACTGGGGTCGATGTAATCAACTTACCCACCTCCCTGAACTTGCTGGCTTTGTGCCAAAATTTGAAACCATTATTATTGGAATTCAGAAATAATTGTTAGGCATCAAAAACATGTTTTCTTCACCTTTTCTAATTCCATCAAACAAAACACAAAACGCCAGAGGAAATAGTAACATTCCAAGCTTTACTAGCACAACAAGTTTAGCAGATACAACATCACTGAATACATTTCTCAATTATTTATTATCATATTAGAATCGATTCATAGTTTATCTCTGGCTGCTATCAGCACACATCTCACTGCTTCTTAGCAACCAGCCATGACAGAATACATAGGGACTTTCTGTGTCAACAATTCATCAATCATGACTGGGCATGCATTATAGAGATGATGTTCCGCTTGAACAAAAATCACGACAACTTCCTACAAACAATGCCAGTCTTCTTTACAGCTGCCATATTACATGTTTCATTCATCATTTAAACACTCATGCTTGGCTCTTGACATTCTGTAGCACAAAGAATTTTATTTTCATGTTAAACCAAGAGACACACCAATATGTCTTAACAGACATAGATCACTCGAAAAACTCATGCAGCACCATTGACCAAAGAGCCCAGTGGCAATAATTATTCATACAAAATTTTTTTTCCAAATATAGATACGGAAGCATGACTGTAGTTAAGAAGTTTGTTTCTCAATGACATGGTTTCAATTTCAATCCCATTCAGTAATTTATTTCTCTTATATATATATATATATATATAAGTGCATGTGTGTGTGTGTGTGTGTGTGTGTATATATATTCAGCAATGTAACTACACATGGGCCATTGGAAATTTTTTCTTCTCCTTTCATATGAAGAGCTGTACTTGAAATGTTAAATTTATGGCTCTTTGGTCAATGGTGCTGCAAAAGAGTTTTTCAAGTGATCTATGTTTGATAAACAGAAACTGAAAGAAGCCTGTCTCACACACACACACACACACACACACACACACACACACACACACACAATTATTAACAAGGAGATTGGTAGAGTAAGCAAATTATTTTATTATATAAATTTACAATGGTTTCACTGGCATTTGAACTCAAGAGTATTGCTATATTATTATATAATATATGCAACTATAGACTCAAGGTATATCATTATGTCCTTTCTACTCTAGGCACAAGGTCTGACATTTTGGTGGAGGATCACATTGACCCAAGTATTCAAGTGGGGCCTATTTCATCAACCCCAAAAGAATGTAAGGTAAAGTAGACCTCGGTGGAATTTGAACTCAGAATGTAAAGAAAGATGAAATGCGATGAAGCATTTTGTTTGGCATGCTAATAATTCTGTCAGCTTGTTGCTTTAAGGAGTAAGACCCAGGAAGATATGAGACAAAGTTGTGAGAAATGATCTTCAGGTGTTGAGCCTCACAGAGGAGAAGACAAAGGACCAAAACAATTGGTGATTTGCTGTGCTTGAGAAGACCCACCCAGCTAAGTAAAATCGAGGCCATAAAGGCATGTCCTTTATGTCCATGTATCCCCCCTTGCACACAATTTGTTCCCCAACAAACCATCTCCACAACCCATCTTTCTAATACCTCCTTTCCCCCTACCTATGTTCATTACCTGCTGCATTGCCCTCATATCTTGATGTTTTGAATGAAAGCCTGAAGTCATTGGTGAAGCAACCAGGACCACAATGCCGCTGGACCTTGATGCAGGACAATGATCCCAAGCATACCTCACTTTTAATCCAAAATTGGTTGACAGAAAACATGATAGATGTATCATGGTCAGCTCAAAGTCTTGACTTAAACCATACAGAAAATGTATGGTGAGAGCTAAAGAGTTACAGTAACAAGGCCGTCTAATTCTATGCAGATAAAAGAATATGTAATTGAAGAATTGGCTAACTGATCTGTGCCTGAAGCTAACTGAAAACTACCTTCACAGACTGAAGGGAGTTATTAATCATAAAGGATATACTATTGATTGTTAATCATCAAATGTTGTAGAGGTGCCAATGATTTTGAATCATCGAATTATTTTGTTTTTCTGTTTTGATCATTAAAAATAAATTGTTTTGGAAATTTAACATTTGTCTGGTGCTTCTTAAAAAATGACAACTACATTGGTCAAAAATTATTTATGTAGACACAAATTTTAGCAAGAAATTCAATAAAAACTCATTTTTGACAAGGAGTGCCAATAATTGTGTGCATAAGTTTAACATTTCAAGCACAGCTCTTCCTATGAAAGGAGAAGAATTTACCATGTGTAGTTACATTGCTGAATATATATATATATATATATATATATATATATATATACATGTGTGTGTGTGTGCGTGTGTGTGTGCGTGTGTGTGTGCGTGTGCGTATATATATGTGTGTGTGTGTGTGTGTATATATATATATATATATCTTATCTATGAAAGGCAAATTTTCTGTGTGTATGTGTATATGTTTCAAATTCATACATTTACACAATTCCAAATTTCTTCGATGAAAGAATCAGAATTAATATTCTAAATACCATAACTTAGGTCACACCGTCATTTTTTCCGTCAACAACAAATACAAAAACAAAGGAAGGAGAAACACTGACAGTAAAAGAAACAGACACAATACCAATCCTACATCAATACACACATATACATACACATGCGTACATTCCAACACAATTTCTCTGCACAAGTCACTTTCACATTGACAGTCAAACATTTCATTCAATACAAACTGTGTCCAACTTTACTTGATGAGCCATATACTTTCACTTCAAAAATGAAACTATTCCACTATTTCAGTATCAAAACTGAAACAATCACATTTCGATACTGTAATGACAGATACTTTCACTTTAATGATTTCATTTTCATACTGAGACTACTACAGTGAAGCTATACTCTCACATATATACAGACATACATACATATATACATACATACATGCATATATATATCTGCACAAATGCATCCATATACATGTATATATATATAGAAAGTTAGTTTTTGTATGTGGCAGATGTTCAGGGGCAATAAACACTGTAAACAAACAGGAAACAACTTCTATCTCATTCCAGGGAGAAAAACTAGAGGTAGTTGATAGCTTCCGCTATCTGGGTGACCAAGTTAGTAGTGGGGGTGGGTGCGCTGAAAGTGTAACCGCTAGAATAAGAATAGCCTGGGCCAAGTTTAGAGAGCTCTTACTTCTGCTGGCGACAAAGGGACTCTCACTCAGGGTAAAAGGCAGACTGTATGACGCATGTGTACGAACAGCCATGCTACATGGCAGTGAAACATGGGCTGTAACTG
>NC_068994.1:22113923-22123024 GCF_001194135.2 Octopus bimaculoides
TAATTGTGGAATTTTTTCGCCATGAACGGTTTATGTTTTCAAACCGAATGTAGTTTTTCTGATGTTATATTTATTCCTGAATGATGTGTAAAGAAATCTTGATTTATTAAGTCTCTTAATGAATTCTTTATACTGAAATATATATTGAAGAAGATAAATATGTTCATTTGAACATATACGTTTTTGCGTCGTAACTCCTTTATTATTATTAATATATATATATATATATATATATATATACACACACATATATACATGCATACAGATATCTATACATATATATATATCCATACACACACACACATGCACACATACACACACACTAGTCATTTTTTTTATCCAAAACTACGTCAAAAGTACTGAAATTTGGAAATTATATTCTATGCATAACAGCCATAACCCCCATAAAAATTCATATATTTTTGATGTTGATAAAATTTTAACCATACATATTACACACAAATTAAGTAATATTTCCAAAATTTCTTCTTAGAAGTTACAAAGATCTCTTCATGGGGACTTCACACCCACAGTTTAGTCATTTTTCCTAAGCAAAGACGAATACAGTTGTACTATTGGAAGCTATAGGGTCACCTGAACATAACAGATGAGCATTATTTGTAATTCAACGGTACAACAGTGTAAGACTATCCTTTCAGATATACTTACATTGTGATTTCTGCAATGTGGTGCATAGATTGTCAAGTAAATGAGATGCATCTTTGCCTCCACTGATTCACTTGCAAAGTGTTGAGTAAAATTATTTCGTTGCAGACCTCCTTTCAGTCTTTTTATTATCACTGGGTCACACATAGTCCCCAGTTGGTAACATTGATTTCAAGGCCTTCCCAGATTAGTGACTCATTGTTCTAAGACATTTATTGATTGTAAATTTTTTCTGCCCAAGTTACCTATCGATATAGTGGTCATTTGCAAACTCCAGAGGCGACACTTTCATTTCCCTTTACTCCAAACGTCACACGTTGTTATTTCAATTGGGTCATGCCCTTCCAATTGCTATAGATCTGTAATGCATCTTACAGCTGTGCCTGTCACCTGTATGGTGAGGAATCCTACATTGGGGAGTAGTAACGACTAGGCTACGGTAGCTGACTGATTATCGTGATCATTCGTCTTTTGCTTTCCTGTAGCTTTGCTCTCTTTTACAAGCCCAGTGAACATACATATATTTCCTATTTCAAAGAAATTCAAACAAAACATATAAGACCTAAGTTAAAAAGATTCCCAACAATTCAACTTCTCTGGTTGACATTAACACGCCTACCCCCAATAGGGGCCTTAACTCCCACATTTTTCAGCTCCATGACCTCCATTTTCAGGAGCAAAATCCTTATTACAGGGACCATAACACTGGAATTTTGGAATGTGTGCATAAATATCAGTTGTATGGGATACATGTGTCATGATTAGAATTTTTTAGGGTGTGTAAAGAAGGAAAGAACCCTCATATGCAATTTTGATGAAATTCGAATCATAGGGATAAAGAAGATGATGTCACACGTTACCGAGGCTACCATTCTTTCTGGATGTGGAAAAGGTGATGACGTCTTTATTCCAGGAATTCCTCTTACTCCATCAGGAGCAGACATTCCTTTTACATTCAGAAGACTGCAATTCCCCCTTCGTGTCACTTTTGCCATGTCCATTAACAAATCTCAGGGTCAAACCCTCTCTGTGGCTGGTCTTCTCTTGGAAGAGCCCTGCTTCTCACATGGACAACTGTAAGTTGGCTGTTCAAGAGTGAGAAGCAAAACAAACCTATTTGCATATGCTCCACAAGGAAAAACAAGGAATATTGTTTACAACGAGGTGTTCTAATCACAACAGCAAGAAAGTATGTACATGATCACCTTTTTTTTACCAAACTTCATTGACTTTCATGCATTTATATTGATATACATATATATATATGTGTGTGTTTGTGTGTGTGTGTATATCTATATATATAAAGATGAGAATGTGTGTCTGTGTGAATCCCTAAAACTCGAGAACTACACAACAAATTTCATTCCAAATTTACACATGCCTTACTTAGGGTCCATGTAGTGTCTTAGGCCATTTTAACTTCTTGCATAGTTCAAGCCCACAGCAATATCATTTCTCCTCCACTATTTCAGTATTACGTGTCAAAAGTGAAACAATGACATGTCACTACTGTAATTTCAAATACTTTCAATTTTATACTGAAACTATTAAAGTGACACTATACTCTCTCATATATACAGGCATACTATAAGACCCAAGTTAAAAACATTCCAAACAATTCAACTTCTCTGGTTGACATTAACACACCCACCCCCAATAGGGGCCTTCATTCCCACATTTTAGAGCTCCATTTTTCAGGAGCAAAATCCTTTTTATAGGTTCCAGAAGACTGGAATTTTTGAATATCCACATAAAGATCAATAGTATGGAATACATGTATCATGATTAGAATTTTTTAGGGTGTATAAAGAAGGAAAGAACCCTCATGTGCAATTTTCATGAAATTCGAATCATATGTATTCCAGTTCCTTAAAGAAAATATAACTAAAAAGTCTCATTCTTCAATTACATGTAACAGAGGCAAAGCCGGATATCTCTGCTAGTATATATATATTCATGAGCATCTCAATCAGTCAATCAATTCCCTTTGCATATTGCCCTTCCCAAAATCACTTCTTTCTCTTGCTATCCAGAAACATCTCACTTGATAGCCATTCTTCATCCATTAATATTTTTCTTCACATCAACACATTACAGTGGCCATCTCATCCCTCCCTAAACCATCAAATTGTCTCTCCTCCCTAAACCCTCAAATTGTCTCTCCCTAAACCATCAAATTGTCTCTCCTCATGCACTTTATGTCTGTCTAACTCTATTCTGTTCTTGCAGTCTACCCAGATATGTTATCTCTCATCTCCCTTTGTCAATGGTATCATCATTACTATCTGACTGCTAGCATCCCTCTAACCTCTCCAAATCATGCATGCTCTCCGATCAACCCTTCCAAATCTTCACAGATGTTGTCTACCTACCTTTCTCTTTCCTACTTACCGTATTTCTTCCCGCATACACTCTTGCAAAGAGGGAAAAGATAACAGAAATGATCGGGAACAGTGTGAAGGAGAGGGGGACCTGTGCCACCACTCACAATACGTCACCATCACAAATACCAAAACCAATACAACTAAGACCACCAACTTTCAAATAACCAACTGACAACAACAGTAATAGTATCAACATGATCCAATACCTGTAACAATATATGCTTTATGTCGACTGTGTGTGTCTATACATATGTGCAGGTGCATGAATGAGTAGAGTGTGAAGTTTTTATGGCTTATGTGGTGCAAGGGACAAAGTACCCATGAACCTAGTATACCTTCTAGTAACTGTAATCATTCCTCATTTCTTCACCCTTTCATCTTCTCATCATTATTCTTACATCCAAAGAAAGGCAATTTTTTGGTTTAAAAAAAATATAGCTCTTTGCCAGTGCCATTTTGTTACTAAATATTTGTTGTGAATAATAGTTGATTGTCACCATTGTTGGATTTACCAACAATTTAAGATTCCTGGAAAGAAACCATCAAGTAGGACTGAAGGTAGTAGTGCAAAAACAAACTGTGAAATGATTACACTTGATATTAAACTTGACGTTTTAAAAAACGGCTGGATGCAAGAGAAGTCAGCCACTTAACCGAAACATTAAAGCTTGCAATGTCTACACAGAAACAATACAATATTGAGAAACTATGTCAAGTGCTGAAGAACTGCTCAGACTGTATTTTTTCATAGATCTAATGTAGTGTTTGAAGCGGAACAGCACTTGAGCATATAGTTTGAAGATTAGACTTAACATAATGTAGTGATAAGCACAATAGTAATTCAAAAACAAAAGCCTAAGGTTTGTATGGCACTGCAGAAAATAGGAAGGTGAAACTTTGAATGAAACACTCTTTCTGGCTATTAAAGGCTGGTCTCAAAAGTTTAAAAACAACTGGTGAAACTGCTAGTATTGATACAAACAGGCTACTACTAATTATATTGAGCAGCTGAAGAAAATGGTTGCTGAAGATAGCAACAAGTATATAATGTTGATGAAACTGTACTTTTCTAAAAGTGCATACCTGCTTGACTTTTTATATCTTGAGAAGAAAAATCAACACCAGGACTTAAAACTTTCAGAAATTGTTTGGTGTTTCTTTAGGGGAGGAAATGATGTTGGTGATATGAAATTAAAGCCCCTACATGTGAAAATCTGAAAGCTTGCCAAGTTTAATCTACTTCTAATTTGGTATCAAATAAGAAGGCATGATTGACTAAAGAGCTTTTGTGAAGAGTGGTATACGAACATCTTTTGGAAGGTACAGTGCCAGGCATAAAATTCCCAACAAAGCATTGCTCGTTTTAGAAAATGCACTAAACCATCCAGTGAATTCTGATAATGTGAGAGTTGAATATATTACCAAAGAATACAACTTCTTTGCTCCAGTTAATGATTTGATAGCTAACTTCAAGGTAGATTATCTCAGAACTTTCAAACAACTTATGAAAACATTAGAGAGGGAAAATAAACCTGCAATTAAAACTTCTGGAAATTCAACATAATGGATGTTGTAGATAGCTGAGACATGGAATGAAATGAAGCCTTCAGCTTTGAATGGTATTTGGAACAATATGGCATGATTGTGCATGACTTTACAAGATTTTCACCATCAGAAACTCTACACCAAATTCAGAAAGATATCGTAACATTTCCATATGATGTAGGATTTGAAGAAGTCATAGAGGATGATTTAGTTGAGTTGCTAGTTTGCTAATAAAGTCTATCTAACGAGGAGCTGATGCTGTTAGAACAAGAGCACTTAAGAGTTGGTACTTATATGAAATGTCTGCATGCTTTTACTGATAATGACACTAATTGTGAAGGTAACATAAAGATTAGAGGAGGAGTTTACAATGGGATCTGTTCCTACACTGAGTTGTGCAAAGAGATAATGCATCATTAACATCAAACATTTTGAGTAGATGTTGATGATTAATTATAAGATAAAAGATAATGTCACTCATCCTTCCAGTAACTCTCATTCCACACCCACTTCTCATGGAGTAGTCAACATCTTTTGTGCAAAGAACATAGCCTATTATAAAATTACATTTCATATTTACACCCAAATATATTCCTCTTCAAATATTTTTATGCAGATATATTGTACTATGTATGTTTAGAAGTTGTTATTTTCATGCACAAAAGTGGTGTTGATTACTTTTTTTTTTTGTTTGCTTTTTGGTTTGTTATTTTTCAAAATTTCCATCAGAACACATCTTATTTTATGACATGAGAATCATTGGGCAAATTAATTTTGTCCTACAGCAAGATTCTCAGGAATGCATTAATACTGTGTATTATATCCGTGGCCTACATTGGCCTGCTGCAACCAACTTTGAAGCTGTAGAGATGTAAGTTACTTATTTCTTCAATGCCTCATTTGAATGAAATGAAAACATGCCACCAAACATTTAATGTACATATGTATACATTATCAAATGACCATGGACTCCTCTGAGTTCATCTGCACTTGTTTGTTTGTTTGTATGCATGTGTGTGTGTGTGTGTGTGTATGTACATATGCACGCATACATGTGTGTAAATGTATGTATATGTGTATGTGTGTGCTTGTGTGTATGTATGTGTGTGTGTTTGTGTGTATGTATGTGTGTGTATGTATGTGTGTGTTTGTGAGTGTGTGTGTGTGTGTGTGTGTGTGTGTGTGTGTGTGTGTGTGTGTGTGTGTGTGTGTGTGTGTGTGTGTGTGTGTGTGTGTGTGTGTGTGTGTGTGTGCGTGTGCGTGTGTGTGTGTGATCATCCTCTAACATCTATTTTCCATACCAGCATGGTTTGGATGGTTTGACTAGAGCTGCCAAACTGGAGCACTGCACAAGGTTCTAGTCTGATTTGGCCTGGTTTCTATTGCTGATTCTATTTCCTAACACCAACCACTTTACAGTGTGTGCTGGGTGCTTTTAATGTGGTACCAGCACACAACTCTTGCAGACTAGTCCTCTTCACCAAGGGGAGTGGCCGTATGTATATATGTATGTATGTATGTGTGTATGTAAGTACATAAGTACGTATGTATGTATGTATGTATGTACGTAAGTACGTACGTATGTATGTATGTATGTATGTACGTAAGTACGTATGTATGTATGTATGTACAAATACACATAAACACACATGCAAGCATATATTTCAGTAGGAACTGAACCTGATCCTGGTGCTTTATTAAAGGACTTGTAGTGGTACTAGTTTCAAGAAAGGTGGATAAGTTATCAAGAGTTGTGTTGATGAAAATCTGCACCAGATTGTCAATAAAATTTCTCATGTTGGTTAGTTTGCCTCAAATATTTTGAACGTGTTCAGCTCATTTTTCACATATAGCTTCTTTGTCTTTAGTATATTCATTACCATCAACTGTGAACATTGGTGAAACACACATGCAAGCTAGGCCAAAGATTACACAAAGCCTTCATGCATGTCTCCTGTACCCTAATGGTCATCAAAAATAATTGGCTTAGAGCCAGTTATTTTTTACAACTCTTTGTTTTTCTTCTTTTTTTATGAACATAGATCATCAAATATTGATTCTAAATCTTGGTTACTTAATTAACTTATTTTTCTCTTGAAGATGGCTTTGGATTTCTTTGTTACTGCAATCTGTTATTTGCATATGATTGTGGATTGTTTGCACCAGAGGATCCCAACATACAAGAATATATTGATCAATTTTCAAAGACCTGCAACAACTTTGACACAGCTATTTATACTGAAAAAAAAACAGTATTGCATCAGCCTGTTCCAGGATATGCATGGCATGTAACTCAAGGAACAAAAGCGAGATAGCTTTAAAAAATGAAGACATCTTTGAAAAATTGTGGGAGTAGACTATCCTCAAATGCCTGCATTAATGCAAAAGTGCCATCATACTGTAGCAAACCAAGTGCAGCTTTTGGAAAACTATAGCATAGAATGTGGGAGAGCCTAGCTATTTGCATATATAGCAAAACTGAAATATACAATATCATTCATTTCCCAAATCTCTCCTATAGTGCAAAAACTTGCATAGTGTACTAGTCCCTTGCTAAAAAGCTATATAATTTCCATGTCTTACCTAAGGAACATTCTATGCATAGATTAACCATATAAAACTACCAAAACATAGGTTCTCAGGTGTGCTAATGTTCCAGTTTGTTAAATGCAAGCAAATCCAACTGCAATGACTGTACACTGCCAAATGTAATCTATTCAGTACTTGAAAATCAAGGATGTCATATTGGTGAACCACATAAAAAAATCCAAAGATGCACTGAAAGAAATCTTGAAAGACAATAAGATCAACCTAAACTCATGGGAAGATCTAGTTCAAGACTAGTCTGTATGGAAGTAAGCTAGCACCAGGGATTCAAAGGTTTATGAATCTTTATGCAGAAGCCACAAGGGAGGTTCACATATCATACAATAGTGTGGTATTTGTCATGATTGTCTGGGCTCTGAATTCAAATCCTGTTGAGGTCAACTTTGCCTTTCATCCTCACAGGGTTGATAAATCTGGAGTGAGAGACTGACAGAACTACCAGAGAGTCAGGGTGGATGCCTTGAAGTATTTGTTCGTCTTTACCAGAATAGACCTCCTCAGTCACAGCAAGACACATAAATGAGCAATGTTCTTGTCTTCTTTCTTTTTTCCTCCGCTTATTTGTTATTTTAAATTTTTACTTTATATTTCTTTCTGCAGCTGTGTGTTCATGAGAAAAATGACAAACTAGATTATTAAATATTTAGTTAACTAAATATTTTATGAACAAACTTCCCTGTTTTGTTCTTTTTCTGTGACCTATTTAACAATACAGTCCAACAAAATAAAATTTGGTCGATAATGAGTTCTCACAGCTTTCACTTTGAATATACAAAAATATACACCGTGTTCTAAATACTGGCATGCAATTCAATATTAATTTGCACTACATAAATATCTATACAAACATATGTATATACATACACATACATATGTACCGATAAGCACACACACACACGACGGGCTTCTTATCAGTTTCCGTCTATCAAATCCACTCACAAGGCTTTGGTCGGCCCGAGGCTATAGTAGAAGACACTTGCCCAAGGTGCCATGCAGTGGGACTGAACCCGGAACCATGTGGTTGGTAAGCAAGCTACTTACCACACACCCACTCCTGCGCATATATATACATAAATATATATATATATATATATATATATATATATATATATATATATATATATATACATATATATATATATGTATATATTTATATTTATACATATAAATACACATATATATACATATATATATAAATACACACACACACAATTATATATATATACATATATATATAAACACACACACACACACACACACACACGTATATATCTTAATATTTTTGATGTGACTCTCCCCTGTACTGTTCTCCTCCCCTATTGTTTTCTCTCTCATCCTTTCTCTAATTCCTTTTTTCTCTCCTTCACTGTTTTCTATCAGTCTCTCTCTCTCTCTCTCTCTCTCTCTCCCTCTTTCTTCTTTACTCTCTCTCATAGCTCACATGTGACCATCGTCCATCTTTCTATTCCACAAGTGATCATCTTTTTCTTTCAGGGCTGTCGTAAAGACTGCACACATCCTATCTATCTGTCTCTTCGATCTTTTCTCTTGTCAAAGAAAATATTTCTCCAGCGTTCACTATTTTATCTTCGTTTGGTTTAACAACCCTCCATGTCTGTTTTCGTTCAGTTTCCTTGTATGTTTCCACTGTCCTGTTTTTGTTACCAACTTTGACCCTCCATAAATCCCAAATTTTATTTTGGCTTTTGTGGGAGCAACTGCCTTCGAGGACTCATACTGTCATTTAATACTTGAAATGAGGAGTAGATGGACAGCCGACAACTGATGAACGGTCGTTCTTTATGTTACTTGTCCTGTTTTCCATTTGTTTTCATATTTCATTTTGTTTACAGTTTGTGACGTCCTGTAGCGATATATGCATAAATATATATATATATA
>NC_068994.1:22124097-22125517 GCF_001194135.2 Octopus bimaculoides
ATTTAATGTCTGCTTTCCATGCCATGTAGCATGGTTGTTTGTACACATGCGTCATAGTCTAGCTTTTACTCTGAGCAAGAGGCCCTTTGTCACCAACAGAAGTAGGAACTCTCTGAACTTTGCCCAGGCTATTCTTATTCTAGCAGCTAAACTTTCAGAGCATCCATCCCCGCTACTGATTTGGTTCCTTAGGTAATGGAAGCTATCAACTGCTTGTAGTTTTTCTCCCTGGAATGTGACAGAAGCTGTTCTCTGCACATTTTCAGTGTTTATAGCACCTGAGCATCTGCTACATACAAAAACTAACTTCCTAGTTACCTTCCCTTTGATATTGTTGCACTGCTTATGTGTCCATAGCTTACACTGGGTACATCTTCTGGAGTTTCTACCTACACCTTTTCTACAGATCGAGCAGGGCCATCTACCTGAAGGGATTTGAGGTTTGTTTACCTTCCTACTTATCCATGCGAACACATTTCTCTCCCACGACATCACGATTCTCTCTCACACACTGTCTTGCAACACGAAATACTTCAAGTCTTTGGTCCTCACGGCACAGAACAATGGCAAATTTTTTCTTATATGCTTCCCCTCTGACTAAATAAACCTGTCTCCTAGCAGTCTGATACAATTCCCTGCTACCCCCATTCTTCCAGTCCTTCCAAGCCTGTTTCTTTTGTCTAATAGCCCTGTCAACACCATTGTTCCACCATCATGTTACCATGGATCGAGGGGGGACTTTGCACCATCCACAGATCTGGTCAGTGGCCCTCAGCAAGTTGTCCCATAGAAACGTCCAGTTGTCTTCCTCATCATGTGATGCTATATCCCACTCTATTTTGTCAAAAGCTTCGAGTAATACGTCTCTAAATCTCTGTCCATTCGCAGGATCTTTAAGCTTCCAGACCCTTCTCCTCCATGCTGGTCATCTTCTGGGCATCCATTTAGCCCTGCTCCTGAAGTCGCTAACTACTGGTCTATGTTGTGGGGTACATTCTTCGCCTGGGAAGGTTTTGGCATTTATAAGCAGCCATCTTTCCCTTTTTCTGGCGAGAATGTAGCCAATTCGGCTAGTGTGTCTACCAGAACGTTAGGTGACTAGGTGACAGGCAAGTTTCCTGAAGTTGGTATTGCAAACCATAAGATCATTTGCATCGCAGAACTCCAGCAGCCTGGTTCCCTCCTCATTGCAGGAACCAAAACCATAGCCTCCATGTGAGCCATGGAAGCCCCCTGCATGTTGTTGAACATGTTCATTGAAGTCACCAGCGACAAAGAGAAGGTCCCTGTCATTCGTCAATGAGGTAATCTGCAAGAGGGTGTCATAAAATCGGTCTTTCTGTCTATCAGGTAGCCCCGGCTGAAGGGCATAGGCTGAGGTAATGGTTGCTAATCCATGATGTAGCACTAATCTAAAGAT
>NC_068994.1:22125879-22130302 GCF_001194135.2 Octopus bimaculoides
AAGAAGAAGAAGAAGAAGAAGAAGAAGAAGAAGAAGAAGAAGAAGAAGAAGAAGAAGAAGAAGAAGAAGAAGAAGAAGAAGAAGAAGAAGAAGAAGAAGAAGAAGAAGGAAGATGCACCTCTGCAAAGCTAAATTAACCATTTCTTCACATTGAAGATAAATTTTTAACGAAGGAAACTAATGCGGACCGAACATCAAGACAAAAAGAAACTCGGCAGGTCCAATGGGTATGAATTAAATTTCATAAGTTGAATTTTTTTTTTACTTATATGTTTTTCTATTTTTTCATTCTGTAGTTTGTGATTTAATAAAAAAATTATACTTTTAATTTTAGAAAGTTTAAGAATCAACTTCTTTAGTGGGAATCAATTAAAGGTATTTTCATTGTTTTCTATGGATGATAATACCCCACTATATGAATTTTTCACTTTAAGCGTCTAGTCAGGAATGAATTAATTCGTAAACATGAGGTCTGTCTGTATATATTCTTAAATAGGTGTTTATATCAAAAAAAAGTAGAGGGTGGGTTGTTGTTCTCATCCCTATCAGCTAATTACTGTTCTTGAGGCTGTAATACAAGAGTTCAGAAAGTCTGCTATGGAGAGATACAGAAACAGTTCCAAACTAGGAAAATGTGTTAAGTCTAAAAGCTTAAAGTGCAACATGACAGAACAAAGTTGCAGTAGCATCAGATGCAGCCCTGTATTTAAAAAGTGAAGCAAGATTAGAAAAGAAAAAGTAGCCATTTGGTGACAAAATGTCAACACAAATTTTGAAGCGAGACATCATCAGAAATATAAATGAGTCATTAGATATACCAATGATATAACATAAAAAGTTTAAAATATAATAAATAACATACAGAATAACAATGACAAGAAGGAACTCATAAAAATAAAATAAGGTCAACAAGAAGAAAACATAAGTGTGAAAGAACAAAGGACAACAAAAGATACTGAAGGTTGACCACACAAAAAAATAATAGCAAAGAATACCCTCTACTCAGGCACTTCTAACTCACTCACTTCTCCCTTTCTCATTCTTTTACCACACATTAACTGCCACTACCAATTTTTCTTCCCTGTCACATCAGCTTTCTGGAACTTACATACTGGGGATGCTTCTTCTTTTTTTTTGACAGCTGTTAACTTGCAACCATTTAAGAGTGGCATTAACCATGTCAATATAACCAGTCTTGGAGGGTCAGTGAATATCATGGAAGCATCTTCTTCCAGAAAAATACAATAAAAGAAAGTGAAGAAAAGGGTTAAGTGAGCAATAATAATTTACCTGCAGGCGATCAAAGGCACTGTAACGGCGATATATAATGTTTGTAGATCCATCATTCCATGTAACATTAATTACATATACCTGTAATGATAGAAAACAAATATGAAGATAAATTAACATAGTGAAAAAAAAAAAAGATAAGAGGTATGACATATATATAGATTAGAATACGGGGCTGGAACATTGGCAAAAATATAGAATGAAAACCAAGGAATAAATACAAGCAAATATATGAAAACATAAATCCACAAAAAGCAGAAAAATATAAATTGGTACACAGAAAATATAGGCTAACAGGAACATAAAGCTTGAGTATTTCAGTAGCAATACAGGTGGAAATCATCATCATCATCATCATTGTTTAACGTCCGCTTTCCATGCTAGCATGGGTTGGACGATTTGACTGAGGACTGGGGGACCAGGTGGCTACACAAGGCTCCAATCTGTTTTGGCAGAGTTTCTACAGCTGGATGCCCTTCCTAACGCCAACCACTCCGAGAGTGTAGTGGGTGCTTTTACATGCCACCAGCACGAAGGCCAGTCAGGCAGTACTGGCGATAGCAATGATCTCGCTTGAATGTCTTTTCACGTGCCACTGGCACAAGTACCAGGAAGGCGACGTTGGTAATGATCACGCTCAAATGGTGCTATTTACGTGCCACTGGCACGCAAGCCAAACATCCCTAAACAACCCCAAAGTGGGAGCATGAGGAGAATAAATTTAAAGTTCACAGATGAAATAAAAATATAACTAGATGAATAACTTTTAAGGCCAACATTTCACTGAGTTACCATATAGACAGTCTTTAATATTACCTAACTTGGTTATACTAATATTTGAATACTCCAATAATTGACTGGCTGGAATAGTGGTGGTGATGGAAATTCTATTTGTGATGATAGTGATGTTAGATGATGGTGACTAGTGATCGTGAAAAAAAGTGAAATGTTAGTCCATATGTTGGTGGTAATGAAAAGAGAATAGTGGTACTGTGATGACAAAATGTTGATGGATATAATCAATGGATTGATTTGTATGAGTCAAGCATCTGACTTTCATTTGCACAAGGAGCCAGACAAAGCAAGTCCACTGAGAAGCTGAAGATGATTCACTTTTTTGACAGCAAGGGCATTGTCTACATTCATTGGGTTCCCTTTGGTCAGACAGTAAACAAAGAATAATTTGTGAAGGTTTTAAGGGAATTCAGAAAGAGAATTTTTTGCAAAGGACCGGAACACCTGCACCAGGACAATGCACAAGTCATACTGGTAAGCAACTACTTGACAGAGATGGGTATCAAGACAGCCCATTCCCCTCTCTACAGTCCAGATCTTGCTCCCTGTGACATTTTGTAGTTCCTCAAGCTGAAGGAGACGATGAAGGAGGCTGTAACAAAAGTCTTAAATACCTTCAGTTTGGAGGACTTACATGGGGCCATCACAAAGTGGTTGAAGCACTATAACAAATGCATTGAAGTCAGAGGATGCTACTTTGAAAGAGGTTAGAGTTTTTTTTTACTCCTTTGAAATTAATAAATATCTCTCCTGAAAACGTCTCAAAAGTTCTGGAATGTACCTTGTAACTCATTCCAATTAACACACCAAGCTACGATAACCATGTGCAAAACTTTCCCTCTTCTTCTCCAACTATCAACCTATCATCATCAAAACATACATTAATGGACACTTTCAATTAATTTTACAAAGTTTGGAAAGCACAGTGGAAACACATCTGCAAACAGTTAGTAATATAGATTGCAATATAGATAGCATAGTTCTTCAAAATGTTTAAACATATTTACTATTCCAGTCTACTGAATTCACACTTTCTTTCCTCATTCTAATTTTAGCCTTATCCTTCTCATTTTTTCTTGTGGTCTCTCATGTACCAGCATCCTGATTTTCAAATAGAACAAACCATGTGCTCAGAGACCGTAGACTGTGTGCAAACACGAGGCGCATTATAAAAGGCTGCCTAGCTATATGTCTTAATGGCAAGAAACTATTACTACCTAATATTTTAAAAGTGATATGTACAAAAATATATACATAAATATATACATATATATATATATGTTCTGTTTTTCATTTTGTCCATGTTTTTTTGTGACGTCCTGTACCCAGATATGCATCTATATATACATGTACATGTAGGTATGTACATACATGTACGTATATATGCACATACTCACATATTATTTGTATTATTACATGATTGAACGCACGCGTCCTTTTTGCAAGTAAGTTTTAACTTTATTTTCTGACGTGACTCTATCTATCTTTGTATCTTTCTCCCCCTCTCGTTCTTCCTTCTGTTGTTCTTCGCCTCTCCCCTTCACTACTAATTCTCTCTCTCTCTCTTCCTCCCTGTCTCTCGTTGCTCACCTATGTTCAACTTCCTCCCCTTTTTTTCTCTCTCTACCACTCTTTCTCCTTACCCATCACTGGTCACATGTGACCGGCTACTGCTTTCTTTCTTCTCTTCGCCACTGCCAAGCTAGCACGAACTTTCTTCTCTCTTCCCCTCAAGTTCGACACATCACAGCGTTCAGTATACAGATATTTTTTACATGTCTGGCCTACAGCCCTTCTTGTTTATTTTCACTGTTTCGTTTCCCTGTTTTTTTTTTTGTTTGCCACTTAATTCCTCCACATTACAAATTTCATTTAAGTTAATTTGTTTCCGCGGGAAGAGCTATTCTAACAATGCCTCCTGCCCTAACTCTTCGAAACGCTTAGTTTAGAATAGGGGCAGCTGATGAAGGAAATATTCTCTACGTGGCCTGTTTGTTTTCTGTGCTCTGTTTATGTTCTGTTTTTCATTTTGTTCACGTTTTTTTATGACGTCCTGTACCCAGATATTCATCTATATATACATGTAGATGTAGGTGTGTACATACATGTACGTATATATGCATATACTCACATATTATTTGTATTATTATATACAAATATACATACATATATAAATAAATATGTACATAAATATAAATAAAAAGAGAAAGACACACACAGACAGACAGGTAAATCCAGAGACACTCAATACATATGTATATATATTATATATATAATACATATATTATATATATATATATACATATATATATTATACATCTGTCACTATATGTCATTT
>NC_068994.1:22130711-22131157 GCF_001194135.2 Octopus bimaculoides
AAATATGTGACACTTATTCAGTAGCCATGATAAAACTCTGAGTTTCGGATGCCAGGGCTGCCAACCCCCCAACCCCCGCCGTGGCATCCGAAACTCGGGAGTTTTATCATGGCTACTGAATAAGTGTCACATATTTTTACAGATAAATTCCTCTATTTGCATAATATCGAGGTCTGTTTCTTTCTTTTGCTGCCATTCCTGTCAAATATATATATATATACATATATATATTATACATCTGTCACTATATGTCATTTTTATAACTACTGATATGACATAATATGTCACATGTGTTTGTGTATAGTTATTATTGTCCTTTTAGTAAACAAATAAACAAGTAAATTGACATAATACAATGTCTGCAAGTTGATCAATACCACCTGTTAATCCCCTCCATTTTCTTATTGCTATAGATATTATATATATATATATATAATACGTATATA
>NC_068994.1:22132020-22133391 GCF_001194135.2 Octopus bimaculoides
CAACAATATACACAGAAGGAGTTATATTTAAGAATTTACAAAAAATTGGAGAGGAACAGACCTATCTTTTTAACGTTTTCTCTCTTGTGTATAGCTAGGGAATGTTTGCTACTTTAAGGGACAGCGAGGGAGGCTGGTTGGGGTGGGGGGAAGGAAGAGCAATGTAGAATTAAAAGGATTTTTATGTTTCTGGGTTACTCTGTCATGGTTCAGTGGTTTTTGGGACTGGTCTTAGAAGTCAGAATGGTGTGAGTGTGTGTGTGTCTCTGTGCATGTCTGCGTGTGTGTGTGTATATACATATGTTTGTGTTTGTGTATGTGAGCTGTTTTCCATTGGTCCCAGAGTTTATTGTGGTGTGTGTATATGGGTATGTGTGCGTTTCATATTTGGTAGGATGGTGTGTGTATATGTGTGCATGTTTGTGTGTGTGTATGTGTGTGATTAATTATGTTAGGGTGTTGTGTGTGCGCATGTGTATGTATGTGTTTGTTCGTTTGTGTGCGTCTGTGGGTGTGTATGTATGTATGTTGTTTTGTCCTTGTGACGTGTGTGTGTGTGTGTGTGTGAGAGAGCAACCATATGTGTCTGTGAGGGTGCATATGTCTGTGTGTGTGCATGTGTATGTTTGTGTGTTTTGTGTTGGTGGGGATGTTTTGTGTGTGTACATGAGTGTGTGTGTGTGTCTGTCTGTCTGAGTATGTTTGTCTTGCTTGAATTGTCCTTTCGTGTGTGTGTGTGCGCAACCATATGTGTGTGTGAGCAACCATATGTGTGTGTGAGGGTGCATATGTATGTGTGTGTGGGTATGTGTGAGTGTGAATGTGTGTGTTGCATTTATCAAGGGTTTTGTGTGTCCCCATGTGTGTTGGGTTTATCCGGGTGGTGTGTATGTGTGTACATGTGCATTTTGTGTATGTTGGTACTGAGTATACGTTTGTGTGTGTGTGTGTGTGTGTATGTGGGTCTGGTTTATGTAGTTTCTGGGTGTGAGTGTGCACATGTGTGTGTGAGTGCTATATTTGTGAGTGATTAGCTTTGTTTGTATTTTTAGTGCAGTGTGTGTATACGTGATGGTATATATATATATATATATATATATATATAACCCGTGTAAGAGGTAGGCCCAGGAAGACCTGGGCTGAGGTGGTGAGGTAAGACCTTCGAACATTGGGCCTCACCGATGCGATGACTTCTGACCGAGACCTTTGGAAATATGCTGTGCGTGAGAAGACCCGGCAAGCCAAGTGAGACCTAAATCCAAGGCTTCTGCCAGGGGTGTAGCCAGCCCACGTATGCGTACCTTTCCTTCTTTGGACACTAAACTCCGCTTGCGAAGACCTGTTGAGGCAAGTGAAATCGAAACCGAACTA
>NC_068994.1:22133990-22134463 GCF_001194135.2 Octopus bimaculoides
GAGAGAGTCAATTTAGATGAGATGCAGTTTGGGTTCATTCCAGGAAAAAGCACCACTGATGCTATATTTCTGGTAAGACAGCTGCAGGAGAAATACCTAGTCAAAGATAAACCTCTGTACCTGGCTTTCGTTGACATGGAGAAAGCCTTTGACAGGGTCCCCCAATCCCTTATCTGGTGGTCAGTGAGGAAACTAGGGATACATGAGTGGTTAGTGAGAGCTGTGCAAGCCATGTAGAGGGATGCTGTCAGTAAGGTGAGGGTTGGCAATGAGTACAGTGAAGAATTCTGGGTAGAGGTAGGGGTCCACCAAGGTTCAGTCCTCAGCCCCCTCCTATTTATCATAGTCCTCCTGGCAATAACAGAAGAATTCAAGACAGGTTGTTCCCGGGAGCTCCTCTATGCTGATGACCTTGCCCTAGCTGCTGAGTCACTATCAGAACTGGAGAAGTTTCAGGTGTGGAAGCAAGGACT
>NC_068994.1:22134473-22135696 GCF_001194135.2 Octopus bimaculoides
AATAAACACTGAAAATGTGCAGAAAACAACCTTTGCCACACTCCAGGGAGCAAAACTAGAAGTAGTTGATAACTTCTGCTACCTAGGTGACCAAGCTTGTAGCGGAGGAGGGTGCACTGAAAGTGTAGCTGCTAGAATAAGAATAGCCTGGGCAAAGTTTAGAGAGCTCTTACCTCTGCTGGTGACAAAGGGTCTCTCACTCAGAGTAAAAGGCAGACTGTATGACGCATGTGTACGAACAGCCATGCTACATGCCAGTGAAACATGGGCCATGACTGCTGAGGACATGCGTAAGCTTGCAAGAAACGAAGCCAGTATGCTCCGATGGATGTGTAATGTCAGTGTGCATACTCAACAGAGTGTAAGTACCTTGAGAGAAAAGTTAGACCTAAGAAGCATCAGTTGTGGTGTGCAAGAGAGACGATTGCGCTAGTATGGATATGTGGCAAGAATGGATGAGGATAACTGTGTGAAAAAATGCCACACCCTAGCAGTTGAGGGAACCTGTGGAAGAGGTAGACCCAGGAAGACCTGGGATGAGGTGGTGAAGCATGACCTTCGAAAATTAGGCCTCACCGAGGCAATGACTTCTGACCGAGACCTTTGGAAATAGTTGTGCGTGAGAAGACCCGGCAAGGCAAGTGAGACCATAATCCATGGCCCCTCCCAGGGGTGTAGCCAGCCCACTTATGCGTACCTTTCCTTCATTGGACACTAAACTCTGCTAACGAAGACCTGTTGAGGCAAGTGAAATCGAAATCAAACTAAATTCGACAACTGGCACCCATGCCAACATCTCCGTCATTGGCCACTAAACTCGTCTTGTGAAGATCTGTTGGGGCAAGTGAAAGCAAAATCGTGATGGCACCTGTACCAGTGGAACACTAAGAGCTCCGTCCAAGCGTGATCATTGCCAGAGCAGCTGTCTGGCTTCGGTGCCAGTGGCACGTAAATAGCACCATTTGAATGTGATCGTTACCAGCATCGCCTTCCTGGCATTTGTGCCGGTGGCACGTGAAAAGACATTCAAGCGAGGTCATTCCCAGTGCCGCCGGACTGGCTCCTCTGCAGGTGGCACATAAAATACACCATTTTGAGCATGGCCATTGCCAGTACCGCCTGACTGGCCTTCGTGCACCCACTACACTCTCGGAGTGGTTGGCGTTAGGAAGGGCATCCAGCTGTAGAAACTGCCAAATCAGATTGGAACCTGGTGTAGCCAT
>NC_068994.1:22135706-22136655 GCF_001194135.2 Octopus bimaculoides
TGTTGGGGCAAGTGAAAGCAAAATCGTGATGGCACCTGTACCAGTGGAACACTAAGAGCTCCGTCCAAGCGTGATCATTGCCAGAGCAGCTGTCTGGCTTCGGTGCCAGTGGCACGTAAATAGCACCATTTGAATGTGATCGTTACCAGCATCGCCTTCCTGGCATTTGTGCCGGTGGCACGTGAAAAGACATTCAAGCGAGGTCATTCCCAGTGCCGCCGGACTGGCTCCTCTGCAGGTGGCACATAAAATACACCATTTTGAGCATGGCCATTGCCAGTACCGCCTGACTGGCCTTCGTGCACCCACTACACTCTCGGAGTGGTTGGCGTTAGGAAGGGCATCCAGCTGTAGAAACTGCCAAATCAGATTGGAACCTGGTGTAGCCATCTGGTTGGCCAGTCCTCAATCAAATTGTCCAACCCATGCTAGCATGTAAAGTAGACGTTAAACGATGATGATGATGATGATGATATATACATATATATTTTTATATAAATATATATTTATATATCACTCGAAACGTCAAATTCTCTTTCTCTCCTTTCCTGAGCATCCAGTAACACAATATCTGTATCACGTCCTCGCATTGTTGTTTTTTTGTTGTTTTTCTTGTTTGAACTCACTACATACTAGCAGTATAACCCGACGTTGTCCGGGTGTGACTTATTACGCCATCTACGATAAGTCTTGCTAGGTGAAAATCAACTAAAAAAGAAAGCCTTACAACGAAAAAACACTTATGTAAATATGTTCATAATTCAAAAGACGATGAAATTAATAGGGAAAGTCTGAAGGCTGTTTTGTGTAACATTATTAAGCGTACGTGAATTTCATCCGTCTAATTGGCTATACAAATGTTTGTGCAAAACAATTTTTTGCGCTGCCCTGATTATAATTAGCAGGGTAATCCCTTTTCGCAGGAGCTAGGACGGCAATTTGTGATGAA
>NC_068994.1:22136755-22140305 GCF_001194135.2 Octopus bimaculoides
ATATATATATATATATATATATATATATATATATATGCATACAGATGTAAATATTTATAGACAAATAGATATAAATATTATTTATATACATTATATATGTCATATATCATATTATAATATACATCTTATCGTGTGAGTGTGTGTATAATATATAATAGCTACGTGTGTGTATAGACATCTAATTTGAAGTTCAAATAGTGACAATAAACTATTATGAATTTAATTTCCAAAGAAAAAAAAGCACATTTATGATCAGCTAGATATATACAAAAACTCATGCAATATACTTACATAATGTTTACCAGGGAAACGACGTTTTTCAACGTCGATAACTTCCACCGAGTGGACTGAGTTTTTCATGACTGAACAGGAATAAAATGCTGGTGTGTTTGTGTTCGGAATTCTACTTTTTATAGTTTACTGTTTTAAAAAAGAAATATATATATATATATATTTATATATATATGTGTGTGTCTGTGAATGTATGCGTGTATTTGTTGTCTATTTGTTTTATCTAATTCACTACGTAGATAAATATATTTAAGCGTATTTCTGCATATTTATCTGGGTGTATAATACGTGGTGTGTGTGCGCATGGAAAGTTGCCGTTTAGTCACTGACACTGATTGACAGAAAAAGGAAGAGACAGGAAGGTCAATGTGAGAGACATTTGAGAGTTACAGAGAGCTACGAAAAAAAACAGTGATCATTAGCCACTGTGTGAGATAGTGGAAGAATGAATTTCAGAAGTAAACAGAGAGCTTGAGCGACAGAGAAAAAAAAAGTTGGGGGGGGGGGTTAAATTGAAACAAATAGTGAACAAGAAACAATGAGATTAGAGCTGAGTGTAGCGAATGCAAAAAATTAGCTAAAAACGAGATGTTTAATGTTGTTTCGAAGTTTTAGAGTCTAAAGCAGGTGCGAAAGCTTTTTTTCTTGAGTGTTATTTTAATGTTGGCACTTCAACATTCACCAGAGAACAGGTTGTCTAGTTAAGTTTCTCTAATGGGAAGGGGCTATGGGGATTGAAATGAGGGCGGACGTATTGCTACGGTTGATAAAACTGAAATAGTTTTAAACTTTTTTAACTTCTCTACATAGATGCAATTCGTCATTAATAAAGTGAGAGGGGACAAAAAGATTAATATTTTGGCTCGTAAACGCTAGTATTAGACATCTTGAGAACCGCTGGTTTAGTTAGCAAATTACACGTCACATGGCGTTTAAAAGGATATGTTTTCAAAATTGTGTGTCGCGGGTGTGCATCTATGTGTGTGAGCATGTGTGTGTGTGTGAGAGAGAGAGAGAGTAAGGGAGGTTGCTAGCACACATGCCAAAAAAATGCTTATTTTCAACACAAGGATTTTTTTTAATGGAAGTTTATTTCATTTGGGAATATTACAATGAAAACAATTTAGCGAAAAGAACGAAAGAAGGTCAGAGAAAGAAACAGTAGAAAAAATGAGAGTAAAGAGGATTTAAGAAAAAACAAGCAATGAGTAAAACAAATAAAGAGATATGCACACTCCCTCAGTTATACACCACTCCAAGCAATTGGTGTTCTCTTCTAAAAAGTCTGGAGACGGCCTACGGCATTAATGAGGTTGATTACAATGCTGAGGCACTGCAGCATCCAAGCACCCTCCCAATCATCATTTGATCCATTCCTGAGGCGGCACTAGCGGAGTAAAGATACTTTTGTGTTATCGTTCCAGCTCCCATGAATGTCTCAAAAACCATTGGCTAGAAATGTAATTTACCATCAACAAATTACAGTATTTCAATATCTTTTCCATTCAGCTACAGTTGCAGTAATCCCATCCATCCACCTCTGCAGCAGTATAAAGGACGTATGTCGGAGCAAAGGAACCGCAAACGGTGGTGTTCTAAATGAGACATCTACCTATAATCCAGGCCTAAAGAGTGAGTCTGTGGGATTTCTTCCCGTAGTTTCTAGGCAATTCCACTGGTTCCAGAATTAAAGGAATAATTATTCGGGCTAAGGACAGTTTAATGATTACAACTATCTCCTTGTGACAATCAAATCGACTGGTATTCAGTTGCTCAACATGATAATTCACGAAGACATCTAGAATCGAGGAGTTTACCACAAGGACTATCTCATTTCACCTCGTGCATAAACTCTGACTCTGAGGGCGATAGAGCTTATCTGGTTAATAAACAACCAAGGCTTACTGCAGGCAAAACATCACCACAATCTTCAGAAAATTTGGCACTCACTGAAAGTAACTTTGTGTATTGTTCAGATTGATTAAAAAGAGAGTCGGAACACTCTATCTTGCTCTGGTACTAACAATCCAAGCTCCAATTACATTTGTAGAACTACATTCGTCTCTCTGTTGGGACTAGTCCATTTTGGAAAGGAGAGAATGTTGCCCCTAATGAGGAACAAGCAATGAATAGAAGAGCGGAAGAAACGAGTAGGTAAAGAGGAGTGTTTACGTTTGGTCAACGTTGTTTGACATTTAGAAAAAGCTAGACGGGTCACTGAAACAATAATATTAAACTTGTCCATTCACATCACTTCACTCAAAACAAGAACCCAAAATCCCAAATCCCTTAAATTCACTAGTACTTGCGCTGTGTTTAATGTGCAAATCTATCGAAATTTCCTGCCTATGGACATGGTATAAACATACAAGTGTCAGAGATCAAGGTGGAGATAAATGACATTCGTTTCCTTAATTTTACGTCGAGATAAGAACTTTGATGAAACACCACCGTGGCATATAGTCATTATAGACGTGTAGGGAAGTGGTTATACACCATTAGGTGTACTCCGCTTCCGTACATTAAATTTCTTGAAGAAACAACAGAACGCAGATTCTGAACTATCAACACAACAATATTTATTACAATAGAATTCGGCAGCACTTCGATCTTTGGTTACTGAGACGCCGTCCATGAAGTTGTGTGGTTATTTGTGTAGCTCCAGAGTTGGAATGTTGGAGAGAGGTTGCTGCGACATCTAGGCTCTTCGTCGGCCAGCGAAAGAAGAGGGTGAAAGAAGCGGGAACGTTTGGATATCGATGACTACGCATGCGCATGAGACTCTTCCTGTATTCCTTCCGGAACTAGTCCCTGCGCATGCGTGGATAAAAACTCCGGAAATGTCGTCTGCTATCAAAGGCGTCACTACATGGCTCCCCCTCGAATGCCGAAAGCACGAAAATAGAAAATTTGGAGTGGCGCCTGAGGCAAGATGGCTACCGAAAACACCCACAAAATGTGGCACAAATATATATAAAGAAAAATCAAAGAAAGTGATGTACAATTGTGAGATACATGCATGCAATGTACAAAAGAATTGACAATGACAAAACAACCGTGATGACAACTGTCCAGGAAACTGGAATCACCCGATGTAAAAGTCTGATTTTTTTTTTCTGAAAGGAAAGAAAATATATGAGTGCACAAGTGTGTGTGTGTGAGAGAAAACACAGAACATAGTAAAAGTGTCTGTAGAGAAAAACCAGTTCGTATTAAAGTTACACACGGAGAATAGAATGTTCATACGCAGGAAGTTGTG
>NC_068994.1:22141776-22145931 GCF_001194135.2 Octopus bimaculoides
ACCATTAGGTGTACTCCGCTTCCGTACATTAAATTTATTGAAGAAACAACGGAACGCAGATTCTGAACTATCAACACAACAATATTTATTACAATAGAATTCGGCAGCACTTCGATCTTTGGTTACTGAGACGCCGTCAATGAAGTTGCGTGGTTATTTGTGTAGCTCCAGAGTTGGAATGTTGGAGAGTGGCTGCTTACGACGTCTAGGCCCTTCGTCGGCCAGCGAAAGAAGAGGGTGAAAGAAGCGGGAACGTTTGGATATCGATGACTACGCATGCGCATGAGACTCTTCCTGTATTCCTTCCGGAACTAGTCCCATGCGTGGATAAAAACTCCGGAAATGTCGTCTGCTATAAGTCGTCACTACAGACGTATCATAGTCATGCCGTGGAGGCGCAATGGCCCAGCGGTCGTAGGATCACAGTTTCGATTCCCAGCCCGGGCGTTGTGAGCGTTTAATGAGCAAAAACACCTAAAAAGCTCCACGAGGCTCTGGCAGGTGTGGTGGTGAACCCTGCTGTGATCTTTCACCACAACGTTTTCCCACTCTTTCTTCTTGTTTCTGTTGTACCTGTATTTCAAAGGGCCAGCCTTGTCACACTCTGTATCACGCTGAATCTCCCCGAGAACTACGTTAAGGGTACGCGTCAGTGGAGTACTCAGCCACTTACACGTTAATTTCACGAGCGGGCTGTTCTATTGATCAGATCAACTGGAACCCTCGTCGTCGTAACCGACGGAGTGCCACGATAGTCATGCCATTTAGCTCTCTTTAGTTTGGGGCCGCAGGCCCAATTATCCCTCCTCATTGATCTAAACATTTCCTGGGTACACAGTAGAAGGTAATGTTTATTCCCACTTTAACGGGAATGTTCTGTTGGAACAAACTTTACTGCGATATTTACCATGAAAGAAACTCTCATATAAGATTTTGATTCAGAATGCACGCTTGCTTGTTTATATCGCCAGCGGAGAAATAACTTCCCATCAACTCCAGCGCCGAGACCACCAGATCACGTGATTTCGATCTTCTCTGGTCTCATTAGTGATGGACATTCGACTCCTAGAGATAGCAGCGACTCATCTCGCAGCCAGTGCCAGAACAAGCTAACTGACTAATCGCAACACCAACGCCTGTTCTAGCACTGATTTTCCATATATATCGCTAGCGGGGAAATGAGTCCCTGCGATCTCTAGGTGCCGAGCGTCCATCACCGATGAGATCAAAGAAGATCGAAATCACGTGATCTGGGGGTCTCGGTGCTGGAGTTGGTGGGGAGTTAACTCTCCGCTGGTAATATAAACAAACAAGCGTGCATTCTGCACCAAAAGCTTACGTGAGAGTTTCTTTCATGATAAATACCGCAGTAAAGTTTGTTCTAACAGAACAGCCACGTTAAAGTGGGAATAAATATTACCTCTCGGTATTAATACTGCTTCTGTTGCTAATATATATATATATTTTAACAGTAGAAGGTGTTCAAGCTAAATTTGATATTTCACGGCTTCCTTTTCAGCTCGATATATTTGATATTTCATGCTTTCGTTTTCAGGAACAGCTCGAAATATAAAATTTATAGTTGAGTTAACAGACATGGTAGATTGGAAGCTGTCTGAATATTGGAAAAGAGTTACTGTATCATGATGATTCACGCCGGGTATCAAAATGTTGACATCATGATTGCTGCTCAATGTTCTGTGAATATTGTAAAGGCTGTAAGACGTGATATGGACAGCTGCAACGGAGACTACAAAACCGTGGTGAACATGAGGGGATACGGCAGGCGTTCTGACTGAGTCTGTACACTGGAGTTCGTCCTTCAACTGTAGGGTAGGGCCTTAGGCTCAATTCAGACGGCCCTGTGAAGCTGCTTGAAACTGTTATCTCTCAACCTAATCTACTTGACATTAAAAAATTTGTTTTTAATACTTTTATTTTTGGATGAGATATTGTGTTTCTTTTCTATTTATACAAACAGTCAAATTTAACCCAAGCACCCTGTACGTATTAAAATAAGTGAATTCTTTCTTGTCCAACTCCGATCACTTTCTACTCTGATTGCAGAATTTACTAAACAAATTAAACTTTTTGAAACAAGTGAGGATTTTCTTTCAGTTTCTTTATTCCATCTAATTCCACTTACCCCATTCTCTCTTCTCTCTCTCCCCCTCTCACCCCTCTCTCTCTTTCACGCAAGACTGACAGACAGATATTGTTACACGTCGCTAGTCATAATGCACTTCGCATCGTTTTAGTTTACAAATGATGCCACCCCGCTGGCTAGGTGAACAAGCCAACATTTCTCCCTAATCGAGAGACTAGTCTACCGCAGGGTTACCCATTTACAGCTAAGTGGACTGGAGCAACGGAAACCGGTGTTTTGCTGAAGAACACAACGCGTGGCCGGTCTGAGAATTAAAACCACAGTCTCACGATCATGAGTGCAACAACTCTAACCACGCGCCTTCACATTCATCTTGTGTAATATTGATTTCAAATTTTGGTACTAGGCCAGCAATTTCGGTGGACGGGGTAAGGTGATTACATCGACCCCATTATTCGACCCCGAAAGGATGCAAAGCAAAGTTGACCTCGGCGGAATTTGAACTCACAACATAAAGATGGATGAAATGCCGCTAAGCATTTTGCCCAGTTTGATAACGATTCTGCCGGCTCACCGCTTTAATATTGTGTAATATTAATATCTCGCTTAGCTAAACTAAACCTGCATCTATCTACTATACACCTCACATAACTCCTGGTAGATATTTAACTTATATTCCTTCTGCAGAAGACGCTGAAGGTGTCTTTTACTACTTTTCTAAGGCATATCTTGTTGATATGTAAACAGGCCAATCTGTTCCTGGTCGATTTATATATCAACCATACTTGATGTCAACAACTGTGCTGCTGAATAATCATCAACATATCAAGGTGTCATCGAAGGTAATTTGTGGTAAATATTCCAAAGTTGCTTAGTGTATTGCAAGTTCGTTCTTCTTGCTTATTTACCTCACACAGTCATAAAGTCTCAGTGATAAAACATCACGCTTAGATGAACAAAAAAATTGTACTGCCTAGGTACTTATTTGTCAAGCTGCTGCTGCTGCTGCTGCTAACACACACACACGCACGCGTGCACAAAATATCAGTTACTTGCCTATAAGTCAGGAAAAAAAAAAGAACATTCTTTAGAGTTCTAAGAACTGGAATGAATCTCATGGGAGGCAACTCTTCTTTATTTCCTGGAAAATGTTATATCTTTCCATTTCTTTTCCGTTCCGATTTTTATCAACGAGAGAATCCGGACTGTATATTTACCTCCAGTATAAGAAGGTCTAAGCGCTTCCAATTCTAAAGTGATCAATATTCATTTCAAATTTTTGCACAAGGCCAGCAGTTTCGGGGTCGGAGTAAGTCGATGTAATCATCAACTCAGTAATCAACTAGTACTTATTTTATTGACACCGAAAGGATGAAAGGCAAAGTCGACTTCGGCGGAATTTGAATTGAGAACGTGAAGACGGACGAAATGCCGCTAAGCATTTCGCCCAGCGAGCTAACCATTCTGCCAGCTCGCCGCCTGAAATAGAGTTTATCTTTTACTTGTTTCCGTCATAACATTGCGGCCATGCTGGAACACTACCTCAAAGAATTTTTAGTCGAATGAATTGACCCTAGTTCTCATTTTTTTGTTAAGCTTGGTACTTATTCAATTGGTAGCTTTTTGCAGAACCGCTAAGTTACGGGGATGTAAACACACCAACACCAGTTGTCAAGCGGTGGTGGGACACACACACGCGTGCACACATATCTAATCGGCTTCTTTCAGTTTTTGTCTACCAAATCCACTCACAAGGCTTTGGTTGGCTCGAGGTTATAGTAGAAGACATTTGCCCAGGTGCCCGGAACCATGTGGTTGGGAAGCAGGCTTCTTATCACACAGTCACGCTTGCGCCTATTTTTCAGATTTTGTTTTTTTTTACATAAAATGCTTCTCCCTATCATTTGCAAGGACGTGGAAAAACAAAAGTGAAACACCCCCATGCCCATCAAAACGGAGAAAATCCGACGTATGTGGATGTACTATTCCGAAAGTCCGCCAAGGCAATACAGTGCAAAAATTAGTTGGCAACGACGGGATACTTAGCT
>NC_068994.1:22145968-22148421 GCF_001194135.2 Octopus bimaculoides
TATATATATATATATTTCACTCGCATGCATGCATGCGCATATGTATGTATGTATTAATGTATGTGTATGTTTCATTCTGTGAGGCTTCAACATAACAATTTTTCCCGGTACTAAGTAAAGAGAAAAAACTTTTAGTTTTCGATTTTGTGCTTGTCAACTTTGTAAAATTCTTCTTCTTCCATGCATTATATAAAAACTGATTCCAAGATAGAAATAGATGCATATTTACATTTCCCTTAAATTAAAGATCTCACACAGTTTCTAGGTCAGAAAACCAAAACGTTCAGTATCTTGCTTGTGGTATCAAAAGATAGCTCATTATAAACAAAATGCATGTAACGGAAAATATTACATGAAACAAGCTGGAAGAATATTTATCATAAAGAATATTTAATAAGTAAGCAAGCAGAAACTGTGAAGTGTCTCGCTGATTGATGTGAATTTCAGCAAGGAAAGCGACTCCGCCATTTAGTGAATTACGTCTGTTTAAATAACAAGTAGGGACCAGAAGAAAGTAGCATTCCTATGAGAGAATGCACCAAAATCAAATTGCATTACAAGTGGTTTATTATCAATTGGTTGAGAATGTTATTGAAAATAAGTCATGTCATAAGCAGAACTTGATTGACTGAGCCAATTTCGATGTTTTGAAATGTAACTCCTGTAGCAATTTACACTTTGATTTGAATCCGGAACTTGTTTATTAACCAAGAAATTCACTGATAATAATAACTGAAATTTTGCCTCATTGAGTGATTATGTCAGCACAAATCTAACAAGCAAAATTGTCAGTTAGCAATTGCCAGATTTTGGAGTGATGACGTCATCACAGTTCTCCAATCAGAGTTTTTCTTGATTTATATTTTTTTTAAATGGGACTATTCTAAGAACAGCAGACACAGGCCATATGAAAGATGCAGACAAGAGAACAGAGGACGGATACAGTCATTCGTTATGTATGGCGTTGTCACCTCTTGAGAATTATAACAGAAAATAATTACATCAATACCATAATACATGCCAGGAAACCCTAGTTTTTAACAAAGATTCCATCTACACTAGGAAAATCTGACTGAACTGGTTATTTCAATGTATGAAGTCATAAACATTGCGGAGATATGTGAGCGTGTAGGATTACATATATTTTTAAATGTACATTTAGGAAGAAATTGACATTAGGGTTTGGGTTTTAAAAAGATGACTATTGACTTCAACCTAAAATGCTAGTGGGTGTCCAGTACAAACACTGAGGAATAGCATTATTCACACATTTAGTACTTTTTGATTACATTGATTACAGCTCCTAACTTCATTATAGTTAATCTCTTTCATGTTATCCTGGATTTAATCACTAACTTATATACTTATATTAGAAAACCTATTAGAAATCTCAAGAATATGCCATCCAACTATAGTTTTTAAAACTTCATAGATAATTAGGCACAGGAGTGGCTGTACGGTAAGTAGCTTGCTTACCAACCACATGGTTCTGGGTTCAGTCCCACAGGCACAGGAGTGGCTGCGTGGTAAGTAGCTTGCTTACCAACCACATGGTTCTGGGTTCAGTCCCACTTCATGGCACCTTGGGCAAGTGTCTTCTATAGCCTCGGGCCGACCAAAGCCTTGTGAGTGGATTTGGTAGACGGAAACTGAAAGAAGCCCGTCGTATATATGTATATGTATACATATGTATGTATGTATGTGTTTTGTGTCTGTGTTTGTCTCCACAACATCGTTTGACAACCAATGCTGGTGTGTTTACGTCCCCGTAACTTAGCGGTTCGGCAAAAGAGACCGATAGAATAAGTACTAGGCTTACAAAGAATAAGTCCTGGGGTCCTGAAAGAACGGTTGGACTATACTGGCATTTAGTCACCATTTTAGGTGAATCTGTGTCAACAGAATCACGTAGGCTTTATGGACGAATCACGTCGGCTGTACAGATCAGAAAGCCGTATGAATCGAATCACGTCGGGGTCACCAGTTTGTAAGAACGACCGTGCGAACCCAAAAGGAGAAATGGTGACGAATGGAAAAACAGGCTCCTTTTATAAACGCGTCACACGGTCGAACACAAAACTATATCAAATGATATATATGTTATACTTCGATAACATAGATAATTCGTAAATGCCAGTAAGGAAGACGATAGGAACACAACCGTATGAGATGAATAACAGTAAGATTTATTGTAGCATTAAATTGTATGCCTGTGTGTGAGTGAATGCGACATAATGAAACACAATAAAAGACAGGCCGTCATGTAAAGAAAAGAGTGTGTGTAAGTAATACATGTATGTGGGTACGAGAGATACACAGTATTGAATAGAGTCAGTAACACGTATAAGGATTTAAGATACCAGTTCTTAGAGTACACAGTGGTAAGTGTCTGTGTATAAGAAGTTAAGGCGTGTGTGGCAGAGCGATCACTAGTTGTGATGTTAGGGCTTCTA
>NC_068994.1:22149160-22149903 GCF_001194135.2 Octopus bimaculoides
GTATATAATGGTGATAGAGGTTAGTTTCACTACAGATGCATATATAGAGAAGTGGGTTATATATCATTAGATGTACACCTGACTTTCCTATATTAAATTAAGAATTGAACGGAACGCAGAACTCCAGACTATCAACTCAACAATATTTATTTATGGTGGAAAATATACAGCTTTAATCTTGTTTGTTGAGACGTCTTCGGTGTGTGAGAACATGGTTGTTGGGACGTTGGTATATTGATGTGAGCTGTCTAGCGTGAGTTCGAAAGATGGAGAGACAGCTAGACACGTCCTTGCTCAATCGCTGCTACCAAGAAAAGAGTTCGATCAAAGCGGGAAAGCTTGGTTGTTGAATTTCACGCATGCGTGAGACTACGCATGCGCACGGCGTTACTACAGGGCTCCCCTCGCCAATGTGGAACGCACGATAATATTATTTTTTTTTGTTGGAACGCCTGAGGCAGGATGGCCACTGAAAACCATCCACAAGATGTAGCACAAACACACACAAAGAAAATGAAAGAAATGAAATGTACACTCGTGTGATACATGCATGCAATGTACAAATTGAAGGAATGAAAGAAAAACATGCAATATGGTGTGTCCCTGGTGGTGGGGTTGTTGGTGCACGACATTGTGGTAGACAGTACATTGATGGAGAAGACGTCGGCGCAGGAACTGTAATATAGCTGTGTTCTGTATGTGTGGTGGTAATGATGTCCTGTTGAAACTGTTGGCGACGTCGG
>NC_068994.1:22150543-22155368 GCF_001194135.2 Octopus bimaculoides
TACCATAATACATGCCAGGAAACCCTAGTTTTTAACAAAGATTCCATCTACACTAGGAAAATCTGACTGAACTGGTTATTTCAATGTATGAAGTCATAAACAGTGCGGAGATATGTGAGCGTGTAGGATTACATATATTTTTAAATGTACATTTAGGAAGAAATTGACATTAGGGTTTGGGTTTTAAAAAGATGACTATTGACTTCAACCTAAAATGCTAGTGGGTGTCCAGTACAAACACTGAGGAATAGCATTATTCACACATTTAGTACTTTTTGATTACATTGATTACAGCTTCTAACTTCATTATAGTTAATCTCTTTCATGTTATCCTGGATTTAATCACTAACTTATATACTTATATTAGAAAACCTAATAGAAATCTCAAGAATATTCCATCCAACTATAGTTTTTAAAACTTCATAAATAATTGGGCACAGGAGTGGCTGTGTGGTAAGTAGCTTGCTTACCAACCACATGGTTCTGGGTTCAGTCCCACTTCATGGCACCTTGGGCAAGTGTCTTCTATAGCCTCGGGCCGACCAAAGCCTTGTGAGTGGATTTGGTAGACGAAAACTGAAAGAAGCCCGTCGTATATATGTATATGTATATATATGTATGTATGTGTATATGTTTGTGTGTCTGTGTCCCACCAACTTCGCTTGACAACCAATGCTGGTGTGTTTACGTCCCCGTAACTTAGCGGTTTGGCAAAAGAGACCGATAGAATAGGTAATAGGCTTACAAAGAATAAGTCCTGGGGTCGATTTGCTCGACTAAAGGTGGTGCTCCAGCATGGCCGCAGTCAAATGACTGAAACAAGTAAAGAGAGAGTAAAGATAATTAATAGTTGGATTCTTATTTGTTCTCAAATAAAGAAATTTTTAACACAGCAACTTCATATTACAAGAGTGTTTAACTAATTTTAAGATTCAAGAACAAAATTATCCTCTCTCCTAACTCTGCCCATTTTAGAAAAGATCCTGGAATTTCATATGGTTCACACATTCCGTTTCACTTTATTAAAAATAACATCATGAAACTTTTTTAACCTTTATAAACACATTTCAACTAAGTTTAAGTACAGAAAAATATTCAACAGACAAACCTACATTAAGCTACGGCTGTACCACATGTAAAGCATATTATCGGATATAATTTCTTCAAAAAAAAAAAAAAAAAAAACTCTTGCAGTATGCTCAGACACGAACACCAATTCATACCCACTAAATATTTTGCCATGTAGAAGCCATCATTTACGAAGCAGAGGTTAGTTCCATAAAGTCAAACCTTTACATGGCATATAAATAACACATAGCTATGACTGAATAAAGTTCAAATAAAATTTAACAACTATATTTCGGAAGAGAAGTACAATGAAATTAACTGACTACATCTGGAAATTAAAATAACAAGCTTCAATTACAAATGGTAGCTTACTGAATAAAAGCTTACAAAGAGAAATATAAATGATGTAGTGGTAACATATATTCAAAATGTTTATATATCTAATAGAAAGTGGGTCAGAAGTTTTACGAAGTATAAATGTTTTGAAAAGAATTATTTCATAACTGCGCCACACACACACACACACACACACACACACTCTCTCGCACGCATACACACAGACATACACGCACGCACACACGCATGCATGCGTACATTTATTGCGAACATATGCATTATTCTTCAAATTTTGTTATTTTCCTTCTTTTCGACGCCTTTTTTTTTTTTTGATGTACAGTAGAACCTCGCAGTACGACTGCACCATTGTACGAGTAATTTGTTGTACGAGCCGAAATCCGTGCGAATTTTTGTCTTGAAGTATGAGCGGAAATCTGCAGTAGGAGCAAGTTTCGTACAAGCGACCGCTAGTCGGCACTGGGCTGGCGCACGCTCTCCCAACAGGCGCGGTCACTGCTCGCTCCTTTCACGTGTTTTTCTCGTTGTGGAAGCACCCGTTATGTTTTTCCCAGTGTTTTTGTCTGGTTTTGTGCATTTTTTGCTATCATTTTATAATAATTAGTTGTGTTAGCCATGGGTCCTAAGAAGGTTAACGCAAAGGATAGTGCTGGGAAGAAGAAAATGCTGATTGCGATAGAATTGAAGACGGAAATAATTGATAAACATGAGAGAAGAGTGCGTGTAGTGGACATAGCATGTCTATATGACTGAAGTACGTCAATGATCTGCACCATCCTGAAGAAAAAGGACGAAATCAAGACTGTTACAACGGCAAACGTTGTCTCCAGGCTCTCTAAGCAACGCACATCTGTCCACGAAAGGACAGAAAAATTGCTTTTCCTGTGGATCAACGAGAAGCAGCTCACAGGGGATACGATTACGCAGACCATCATCAGTGAGAAAGCACGAGCGCTGTATGGGGATCTACTGAAGCAGAACCATGGAACATCGGCGAATTTAAGGCCAGTCGTGGCTGGTTTGATAATTTCCAGAAGAGGACTGGTGTTCATAGCATCGCCAGATATGGAGAAACAGAGAGTTCTGACACGAAGGCAGCTGAAGATTTCGAGCGTGAATTCCGTCACCTCATCGCAGCCGAGGGGTACATCGCACAACAGGTATTCAACTGTGATGAAACTGGCCATTTTTTTTTTTTTTTAGAAAGAACCTACATAACTGCAGAGGAGAAGAAAATGCCAGGTCACAAGCCTATGAAAGATAGGCTAACTTTCGCCCTTTGTGCTAATGCGAGTGGAGACTTGAAGATTAAGCCATTCCGAAAACCCACGAGCGTTTAAGTTGCACAAAAACCTGAAGGAGAGGCTGCGGGTCATGTGGAGGACAAACATTAAAGTCTGGGTCACCAGACAATTCTTCTCCAAACGGGTCAACCCTGTCATCGGATCAGTAGTGAAATAGTACCTTCTGGAAAACAATCTTCCTCTCAAGGCCCTCCTCATCCTCTTCAATGCTCCTGCTCACCCTCCTAACCTCGAAGATGATATCCTGGACGAATTTAAATTTATAAAGGTTTTATTCCTTTCACGCAACACCACCACTATCCTGCAGCCCGTAGATCAACAGATGATTTCAAATTTTAAGAAATTGTACACCAAACACCTGTTTCGTCGGTCCTATGAAGTCACCGAAAATACAAATCTAACCCTTCGTGAGTTTCGGAAGGAGCACTACAACATTGTAAACTGCTTGAAAATCATCGGTATGGCTTGGCAGGGTGTGACGAGGAGAACGCTGAATTCTGCATGGAAGAAACTGTGGCCTTACTGCGTATCTGGAAAAGACTTCGAGGAGTTTGAGTTTGAGACACCTGTAGTCGAGGAGATAGTATCTCTTGGCAAGTTCATGGGCATCGAGTTTGATGATGGGGACATTAACGATCTCGTCGAGGAACACTCAGAGGAGCTGATGACAGATGAACTCCTGCAGCTTCAGGAGCAAGAGCTTTTGGATGCAGGGGAAGAGATTGGTTCCTTGGAGGACAGTGTAGCAGAGAATGCTATCTCTACAAGTAACATAAAGGCAGCGTTGGCAAAGTGGCAGTATGTTTCTGAATTTCTAGAAAAATATCATCCTGAAAGAGTAGCTGCAGGTCGTGCAGCTGCTTCTTTTAATGATTCTGTTATGATGCATTTACGCAACATTTTGAAAGGCAGGAAAAAGCAGACTTCTCTTGATATGTTTCTAATGAAACCACCTGCAAGTGAAGAAAGTGTGTCCAAAAAGCCTAAATTAAGCGAAGTGAGAGAGAAAACACCAGAAATTGTTCTTCCTGAAGTTTTAATAGAAGGAGAATCTCCTTCCAAACAGTAATCTTCTTTCCCGTTCCATTGTCTTCCTCGCGCACAAATCTTTAAGGTAATTCAGTTAATAAAATCAGTTTACATTTCTTTTGCATTCTCTTTTTTATAATTGTCATTTTACTTGTAACTACACCTTTTCTGTTTTAAAACCCATAAAAAATTATTTTCGAAGGATTTGGGGGTGGGGTGGGGGCTGAAACGGATTAATTATATTTTAGTTAATTTCAATTGGGAAAATTGGTTTTTAAAACGTGTAAATCGTAAGACGAGTTCTGTCACTGAACGGATTAAACTCCTACTGCGAGTTACTGTATTTGTTTTTCCAACATACTTTACTCTTTATTATAAATGTCTTTTTTTTCTTTCACAGTTGTGTTTGAAATTTCGTTATACTTTTCAGAGGAAAGAATTCATTTCCACCGTTAAAGCGATATGCATCAAAGAAAAATAGAATTTCTTTTTAAATGAAAATGATACCCTAGAAAATTTGATATGAATAAATAATGTCTTGAAATAACCAATATGGAAAATTTGTAGTTTTTATTACCTTACATACATATTAGTAACAATTGCTATGTTTGAAATGTTGGTACAACTTAACCGTATGTATGTATGTGTGTATGTATGTATGTATGCATTTATGTATGTATGTATGTATTATGTATGTATGTATGTATGTATGTATGTATGCATTTATGTATGTATGTACGTATGTAATTGCTTTACACGATACTAAGTTTGCACGGGTTTACTTCAGAACAGTTTTGGTTGAAATTTTTTTTTCGTTTTAGTTTATGTATTCTGAAATACCCCTTCGATATCTCTGTATCAATTTTTTTTTTTTTTTTTTACTTTCACTTTTCTTCTTCGATTAGTGCCTTACACCACATTCTAAACTAACACTTGAATTTTTAAAATATATTTTGTGAAATATTTTTGTGATTAAATAATAGAGGTTCAAATTTCAAGAGAGTCAATTTCTTTGGAAATAAAACATTATCAAAATTTTAAAAATTAGAGTGGTAAGTAGCTTGCTTACC
>NC_068994.1:22155729-22162885 GCF_001194135.2 Octopus bimaculoides
GACAACTGATGCTGGTGTGTTTACGTCCCCGTGGCCTAGTGGTTCGGCAAAAAAGGCCAATAGAATAAGTACTAGGCTTACAAAGAATAAGTGCTAGGCTTACAAAGAATAAATCCTGGGGTCGATTTGCTCGACTAAAGGCGGTGCTCCAGCATGGCCACAGTCAAATGACTGAAACAAGTAAAAGAGTAGAGTGCAAAAGAGTGTAATGTAAGCAGAACAACTATGAGAATATTTAAGAGACATGAAGAGAAGTCAGACCCGTTACAATAGTGCTTCATTAATTGTTCTACTTTCATTCATTTCTACGATACGTCATCATCATCATTCAAACTTCATCGTCACTTTCGACTTCTCTCTCATCCCAATCATGTTGTTACACACGCGCGCGCACGCACGCATATATACTTTAATTTTTTTAATTTTTTTTCTTACATTTTAGTCCATTTTCCCTGCTTGCCCTTCCTGATACTGTCCTTGTTTCCTTTTCCAAGTAAAAGACGAGATATTTTGCACGTCCTCGAAACAGGACGTTGTTCACATGAAGTTGTCAATGACACTGATTGTTTATTCTTTATTTTCATATATAACAAATAAACATGTACACTTTTTTAGAACTTTGTCATTTTATAAGATTTTGTTGGCAAATTCTTAAATTAACATAAACATTTATTTACATGAAAGAAAATTACCGGAGAACTTTCTTCTAATTCTCCCAAATCTTTCTACTAAAACTGTATCTTCACGAGATAGTGTAATATGCATAATAAAAATCAACAGAAAGAGCAAAGTTATTTCTTACAGATTTTATTCTCCTGTTATGGTCAGTATACAAAAGACTGAGGTAGTCGGCTGTTTTACAATGGTAAGGGAATAATAACAATGATGAAGCTCACGCACATTTGGCAATAACTGCGAGTGGTGCGAATTTTAAGAAGAGATTGTTTGCTAGAAATAAAAAGACGCGCAGCGTCTGAAAGTGAAAATGACTGTCCCCTAATATTACGAAAGAATCTGTATTCATGCATATTGGAAAACTGAATGTAGGTCGGAGAAAAAAGACAAAATTGATCGAAAACAAACTAATCGAAGAATAGATACAATTTCGTTGAAATTATGATATTTTTCAAAGAAATAAATTTTAAAAATTGTAAAAAAAAAAAAATACGATGAGTTATTCAAAATATTTTGAGGAGTCGAAATTAGAAAGCGTTTAAAATAAATAGACGAGCGTGACAATGAAAATATTGATAATGTCAGTAATGGCATACTTAAAAACAAGAGTTTGTAATAAACAGACAAGCAAACAAGTGGTGAGAGTGTCTCTCTGCCCAACACGGATTTAACCGGATAAGGAAACTATTCAGGAAACAAAACAAATGCCGTTTCTGTTTATTGGCTAAAATAGGTTTCAAACGATAGCTGCATTCTTTAATAGAAAGCACCAAATGGAAAGTGCATCAAAAGTGGCTAATCTCCAATTGGCCAGAAATAGACATGTGATGTTCAGATGTAAACAAGCTGTGGTGATCTAATTTTATCGTTCAGAATTTGACAACGTGATGAAAGTCGTGGTTTTCATCGATTTAAATAGTTATAAGACGTGCGAAACTAACCAGTCAATGGAAGCCGATTTTTACGATTTGCCTTTGACAACGACGATTTTTTGCTACAGAAGATAGTTAAAATAACTCACTTAAGGTTATATATATATGTAACGGTTAGTTCCTCATTGCAGTCGAGGGTCACCAGTTGTAACGGTTGTTGTTAAGTTGCTGGTTGCCAGTGTGCAAGATGGAAGAAGAACAGTGATTGAAGTTGTACCGTTACTTTAATATATGCCATACAACGACGGGCATGTATGCGTATCATATAAAAACAATAAAGTTATCTTTTCTTGTATGTTGTTGCTGTTTATGTTTGATCAAACTGCTAGCTGCCTAATTAGGAATTAGAGGAAAATAGAGTGAATGTTAAGTGTAGGAAGTTGATAAAATGATACCTCCATTGTGCCTGACATTTAGACAGCAGTGGTGTTGTGAAAAGACACTGTATCATAGTTGACATTCTCACTGTAAGCTTTCTCTCAGTTGAATTATCTCACTAACTGGATTTTGCCTGCGGTCGCCTCTGCGTCATCTCCTTTTTGCCAACTAACTTTTTCCTACGGTGTTTTGGTATCTATAATTATCCGAACTAGTTAGAAGAAGAGACATATTGTTGAGAATAATAGATTTCGTTGGCGGTCTGTCATCTCTAATCTAACTTTTGGTGGCCTAGAAGAGGTTAGAAGGGTCAAGTGGTAAAAACATTATTCTGCTTAGCGAAGGCATCTTGCAAATGTAACTGTTGTCACTCACAGAAAAACTATTGTTTCACCGTGAGAAAAGTGTTGTTGAACTGTTAAGTGAAATTTGGCCATCGAGGATCGAACCCACGCCATGCCTACATGAACCACTACATTACTCCCCCTCCAGAGAGGTTCCAAGAAAAGGAAACGACCACGATCAAGGAAGAGAAAGAAATGCATGGCTGAGAAAAAATTTTGCATATCAAGAGAGAGGATCATTGAAGTGTATTCGGGACAATTTTCTTTTCGGATAATTCCGAATAGTGGTGTCGCTTTGCGTACCAAAATGTGTGCAGCGAGTGACTGGGCAGTACGGAAAATGAGCGAGCGCGTGAAGGCGGACACATGAATGCAGGTGCACTTATCAAAATTCACTGTAAAATAAGCTCTGGTAAGCGAGTGAGTGTATTTTCAATCCATGATATGGAAGATCTTCCTGCAGGATTGGAGCGTGTGAAATGCCTTGAAGGGTTTTCAGAAGTGAAATGTCTGGCGCTCTTGTGGTTAATTGCTGAGGTTAGCAAGAACGACAGTGTAGCATACTGGAGTGATGTGTGGGACATGTAATTTTCTGTATTTATTACATGACCAAACATAGGTCTAAGAGAGGGGAATTAAGTCTAACATGAGCGCAGAGCATGTGAACATCCGACGTGCGTCGAGTCGGGAAAAGAGTTGAGCTGGCACAGCCGTGTTGAAAAACAAGGCTGTAGAGGAATAATGGAGGTGTGTGTGTGTGTGTGTGCGCGCGCGTGCAAAAGGGCTTATAGCTGAGGTAGTATGCTAGTGCAGTGATTACAAATACAGTGTATAAGTGTTGAATATGCCAGTGATTAAGGCAGTGTTGGATATGCCAGCTGATGCATGAGGTATTAAATGCCTTGAACATGCAGGGTAAAAAGTGTGGCATGCTGGCACGTTGTAAGGGACAAACAATTTTCTCTGTGTATTCGTGACCGACCTAGGGTCTTACAGAAGCGAGTTGTGTCTAGAAGGGCGCAGGGAGCATGAAAACAAGCGAGAAAGGCATGTGTGGCGCATGAATGTGATATCGTTAGCATGTGTGTGTGTAACAATACAAACATTTCCAAAATGCACGAAAAAAAAAGTACATGCAAAATGCAACGTGCGACAATGTGACTGAAAGAAAGTGGAAGTGCAAAATATAAATAAAATCGAGAAGGCTTGCAAACAAAAGTTCAGGTTATGAATAAATGTTCAGTTCATTTTAGTCTGATAGGATGCAAGCAGAATCAATTTTAATTTAATATAACAAACAGGAAATTGAATTAGGGCAATGCAAGTGTTAAAGGTATGGTCCTTGTGAAGTTCAGTGGAAAGAAAAATAAATAAATATGTCTTGTAGGTGCTTGTGCAGAAATTAAGGCATTGGTGCCTGTAAATCACTCACCTGGATTTGTTTTGTTTTTTTTGAAATAGAGAATATCCCGTGAAGGAACTGGAGCGATCGTCTGCTCAGGACAGCGTAGTGCCGTAAACTAACTTCGCCGGTAAGTGACCGATATTGTCCTTAATAGATACACGGATACCGAGCAAAATAAGCGGAAGGAATTCCATCTTATTGATTAGGTCTGGACATGAACGTATGGCTGATTTTATCTGCCTGTGGAATCTCTCCGCCATGCTGTTTACCGCTGGATGATATGCCATTGCGCGGCAGTGTTTGGAGCCGATCAGGTGCGTGAATTCACTGAAAAGGTGCGAATCGATTGCCGTCCTCTGTCTGTCGTGATGGTTGCAGGGATAACAAAGCATGATACCCAGTGTGATACCAGCGCTTTAGCGACGGTCTCCGCTGAAGTATCTGACAGAGGGAAAGCTTCGGGCCATCGAGAAAAGCGGTCGATGCAGGTCAACAGATGCATTTAGTTGTGGGACGGTGGTAGAGGTCCGACTATATCTATGTGGATGTGTTGAAAACGTGCGTCCGGTGTTGTGAAAGTGCCGAGAGGTGATTTTGCATGTCGTTGGATTTTCGCCTTTTGACAAGCAACGCAATTCTTAACCCAAACGCGGATGTCCTTGTTAATGTTCGTCCACACAAAACGACCTGTTATTATCTTCTGTGTGGAACGAATCCCGGGGTGTAATAGATAGTGAAAGGCAGTGAAAACACGTCGTCAGTGTTGTTCGGGGACGTAAGGGCATTCGTGACCAGTAGAAGTATCGCACCATATCTGACAGGTAGAAGATAATGGGAACAGCTGGAACTTGAGGGACGACGAATTCCGGAGCTTCTTAAGCTGTTCGTCGTTTTCCTGATCTGCCGCGATTAGCTGAAGATCGGTAGTCTCTGGAGCGTGCAGGGCGTTAAGATGGACGCGTGAAAGCGCGTCTGCTGCTGTGTTGTCTGAGCCTTTGATGTGCCGAATATCTGTGGAATATTGGGCGATGAAGTCGAGGTGACGGACTTCTCTGAGAGAATGGCAGTCAGGTCTTTTTCTGAAGGCATATACTAGCGGTTAAGTGAAATGTGGCTATCAAGGATCGAATCCACGCCATGCCTGCATGAACCACTACATATACTATTTCCATCATCTCATTTATTTGCTAACTGTTATTATTGAGGTTCAAAACATCGAATGCACTGAAATGAAGGCAATGTAATTATCATACAAGGGGCTTTATTGCAACAAAAACAAAAGCACTGATTGTAAAAGCTATTGGCATGATGAAGTTGAAATTTTTCTGGTTACCCTATCAAGCAAAACGTACGAAGCATTGTGAAAGAAACTTCTCACGATCATCCCGGCTCTGCAATCCAAATTAGAAAAAGAACCTGAGAAACTCATCAAATTTCCGATGAACGTCTTTGCGATATTGTTGCAGAAGTTCTGAGTATTTTACCCTATATTCCACCTGTTAATGCACCATAAAGAAATAACTGCTATCTCCCCACTCACCAAAGATCGACAAAGAATTGGCCACTAATGACTCCTGATAGTCGTTTTGATGATCCAAATAGAATCCTGTTATTTATATTCCCATCGTCCCTTCAGCACCTTAGTCAAATTTCCCATTGGCTTGTAGATGGAAAGTTCAACAACAGTCTTGATCTGTTTCACCGTGAGATGAAGTTGAAATTCATTCATAACAGTATCTATAGAGAATTACAAGCCCTTACTCTATGCTAGAAATAACATAATTGTCCTCGAAACTATTGCTGAGATTTTCTCGAACCGTAATCTGGATTACAGCATAATTGATATCGTGTTTTATACTAACATTAGTGTCCGTTCGTGTTTCGTTCACCTCTGTCAATCATTGTGGAGAGAAAATGAGAATTTTGAACTTATAACTCGATTTGAATCTGATTAATCTTTTCTTCAACTTACACGGAGAATGCGCTTGTATTCATTTCCGAGATTGTTTTTCAAGTCAGAGAAATTCTGCTAAATGAGATACTGCCAGAATGTTTACATCTTTGGATAAATATCATGAATAACATAACGTATCATTGTTCAATCCTTTTGCATGGAATGTGTATAATATGAACGATCCTCGGTCCAAAAAGAGGCTCACACAAATAATCATATTGAAACACAGCATAGACATTTTGGTTCCATTATTTGATTACATTCGAATGTTAATTCTGTGTTACATGTTATATGATATTCCCATTAGGCTAAAAAGCATCGAAAGCGTTTTTCCTGATGTGCCATGTCTACAGATATCGGTGATCATAGATCTTCATCACTTCTGTCCCACATACTACTTAGTAAGTTATTGGTTTCTGGAGTTAAGTAATAAAGTTATCAAGTATCTTCTACAATATTTCTGTCATCCACGGATTCTTTTTAATTTTTCACTTGTCACTATGTGTTTAACCTTTTGGCTTTTCATTTGATGTACATGAACTTAACTTGTACCTTCCTTCTTGTGTTGACAAGAATATTTCGTGTGGTTTCTGTTCGTATAAAGATTTCAACATTTGTCACGCTATCTAAATAGACTACCTTCAATTAATTAGCCTTTGCTTGTTACGTTTCCGGTCTCATAGCGATATGTAAAGATGGGTTCTATATGTCCCTTGAGGTATTTCTTACTTTTATTTGACAATACCGATCCCAACGAAAACAACCTTGGCCTTTCCTGTTCATGGTTTAATTTCATTGACGTTTTGCCCGTCTGATGTAAAAGCTATTGATTCGTTTCAAGGTTATTCCATTTTTATTTTGCAAATCAATATTTTATTTGAAATGGCATTTGTCTCTGTTTTTGTTTTTTTCTTTTTTAGTTATTGTCTGGGTCCTTTTTTGCATTAAAGACCAAATCCGTATATTCACTCCCATCATTATGAATACTAATTAATGTTTATAGGGTACCAGACAAAGTCAGGTTTGGATTTAAAGGGTTAAGAGAAAATGTGTTATAAAATAGGATGCATTAACCATAGTAACAGATAAGTAAATCTATGTTGTGAAGAAATGGAATAAGCTGACAATAGCTGGGTTGTAAATTTCAAGAAAAACAATTTGGACGTTCAAACAAAATATAAAAAGAAAAAAATGGATAGGTTCCTAGACAAAGGGCTATGAATGGGTGTACATACATACATACGTACATACATACGTACGTGCATACATATATATGCATACATATACGTAATTGGAATTTTTTTGCTATTATTTATTCAGCATTACATGTTTATTTGCTAATAAGAATTACAAAGTTTTACATGTTAGATAGACATGTAAGGAATTTCCTATAGGAAATTTTTCAGAGAAATTAAATATATTCTACCTTTGTGTGTGTGTGTGTGTGTGTGTGTGTGTGTGTGTGTGT
>NC_068994.1:22163093-22166106 GCF_001194135.2 Octopus bimaculoides
TCTCTCTCTCTCTCTCTCTCTCTCTCTCTCTCTCTCTCTCTCTCTCTCTCTCTCTCTTTGGGTCGATCAGTCCCTTATCAAAGAGTAGCTCTTTCAGTAAGTTGATTAATGCGCCAGGGTAGATTTATCACCCTTTCTATCTACCTACATTCATTTTACCATTTTTCTGTGTAGTAATAATGCACAGATATGAAACTGATACACACAGGGGACTTAAGATTTAAAAATAGCTTGTGTATACAAACAACTATAAAAAGTTATCTTTAACATTGTAATGGCGAATGTAATGATGTAAATAAATGGCCATCTTAATAATTAATATTGTTCTTCATTCATTTCTCTGATGTATCTTGACGTTGAACTCCGTCGTTAGTACACACACACACACACACACGTATGTATGTATGTATGTATGCATGCATGTATATATGTATGTATGTATGTGTGTGTGTGTGTGTGCGTGCGTGCGTGCGTGCGTGCGTGTGTGCATGCATGTTCCTTTTGTGTGGGGATGGTGACAAGATCTAAAATCTAAATATTGGTGTGTCTGTGTCCTTGCAGTAGAGATCAGTTGTAGCTGTCACATTTTCCTAAATTATTAGATGTACAGAAAAGGGATTTCCCTTTCATTCATTTCCATAGTTAAACAGGATCGATTCATGAATGCTGTTTATCAGTTTAAGAAAGTTTGCAAGGTTCTTACTTTTGTTTCAAAATATGAAGCAGTCAACCAATTAATTTTTCCATTCCCCTATTAAATAGGATTGGAAGAAATGACGAAAAGTAATTCTAGACAGAGTATATATTTTTCTTGCCGTTATCCTATTACTAGTGTTGCAGACGTCGATGGGACTTTCGTCTCCATTGTTGCGCCTAAAATATATAGGTTATATTGGTTGTCAAAATAGTTATTTTCCAGTACCAACCTCAATCCTTCAATGATAAACTCTTTTGGAAACCTCTCCTGAATTCTTTGTTAGTATTTGTCTATCCAGAATTCTACTCTTTCTAATCCTAATCTGTGTGGGATATTTACATAGAGACTGGTTACATCAGCGCTAACTAGGATCGTCTCTTTATTCTTTTTGGAATATGGTTTAGGAAGTCCATGTCATCTCTGATGAAACTAGGGACCAGTTTACACAAACGTTTCAATATTATGTAAAGCAAGTTGCTTAATCGTTGGGTGGCAGATGCTGGTCCTACAACAACTGGACGTAATTTTAGATAAAATGATTTGGGAATGTTTACATATAGTGTGTGGAGTTCCTTCAAACTATTATTAATTTCTTTAGATTTGTGGATTATTGGAAGTCCATAAAAGTTACATTTTTCGCTTCAAAATTAGTGAGGTAATCCAACTCATCTTTCGTTACGTCATTTATTAATTTGTTAATTTGTTAATTTCACTTCACTATTCGTGTATCTGCATTGGTTTCTAATTCTTTTTTTCAAGAAATGCTGGTCATTTAGTTATTCTAACACCATTTCTCAGTAATGGGTCGTGTCCATTATAATAATGGTTCTTCTTTAATGACTATAGCAGAATCTTTCCGTAGACATTCCATTGTTTTTTGTTCTTCATTTGTAATGTTTGGTTTTATATAGTTTATTGGAATGTTTCAGATTGCAGATTTTTTCAGACATTTCTTTAAGTGTTTATTTCTGTCTATCGGCGGTTTAAGTCCTGCTTTGTCATTCACAAGAGATGAATCTTCGTATTTTCTTTGGAAGAATTCCTGTAGAAGAAGTTTTCTATAAAATTACTCAGAATCTTTAATATGATCTGTCGTGTCAGGTTTGGGAGTTGGCGTGAATTTAAGTTCAAATTCTTGAAGTTTTATTTCGTCTTCCTTGAATTGTGGCTGTGAGAAGTTTATTACTTTTGGGTCAGTTGGTTAGATATTTTCTTGACTCTTTGTACCATTAGGGTTTACTTTCGTTTCTGTCTGGAGCTCCTATTCCTTAAAAAAAGGCCTCTTGTTTTGTGAGTCATTGGTACCCTATCTTTCAGTTATTCTATTGTGTTAAGATGCATGTTAAAGTATATTTTTATAATTTCATACACACTTGGATAAAAAAAAGTACATGTTGTCCGATTATATGTCATTTAACAATAAACTATAAAGAAGGTGACAGAGTTCACCTGAGTGTGTTACATGAAGGTATGCTACATGAAACAAGTTTGCTAACAGGGTTATGGATAACTTAATTTAAGATCTTGTAGCATGATGAAAAAGCAACCTTGGTGGGTACTTACAGATTATAAAAGTTACGTTAAAAGTTACTGGATATATATTAATTACGAATCCCGATATATTTTACTTAGTTTCTAGTTTGTAAAATTTGAAAGTTTTGAATATTTTATGATTACAATTAAAGTTTATTTTTCTTATTTAATAGGTTATCATTTGCTAGCAATATTCTAAATAAATTCGTGTATACAAAGTCTGCATTGACACCAACGCTGTTGCAGTGACTATAACATTTTATTCGTGGTTAAAATCAATCCCTTGAATCTAAATTTCAAATGTGTTCAGCAAACGATGTCGAATACATCAGTTTATAATTATTGAACATTTGTGTGCCAAGGATCAGGTTTTGAAGATATTCGACAAGGGACCAATATAATATTTACTAGTTATATAGATAACTAGCAGAAATACCCGGCGTTGCCCGGGTAAAAGAGAATAATGAAATCTAAAAACGCCGTCTAGACTACGCATCATCTTTATATATAGAGATGTATATACACACACGCACCCAAACACACGTATATATATGTATATCAATATAAATATATGAAAGTCAATGAAGTTTCGTAAAAGAAGGTGATCATGTACATACTTTCTTGCTGTTGTGATTATAACACCTCATTGTAAACTATGTTCCTTGTTTTCCCTTGTGGAGCATATACAAATAGGTTTTTTGTTGCTGCCCACTCTTGAGCAGCCAACATACAGTTGTCCATGTGAGAAGCAGGGCTCTTCCAAGAGAAGACCAGCTACAGACA
>NC_068994.1:22166866-22170509 GCF_001194135.2 Octopus bimaculoides
GGAATAGTTTCATTTTTAAAGTGAAAGTATTTGACATGAGTGTTTTTGTTTCACTTTTGACACGTAATACTTAAATAGTGGAGGAGATATTATGTTGCTGTGTGCTCGAACTCTGCAAGAAGTTAATAATTTTTTGACTAAAACACAACTGGAACCCTAAGTAAGGCATGTGTAAAATTTGAATGAAATTGGTTGCGTAGTTCTCGAGTTTTAGGGATTCACACACACAGGCAGACAGGCAGACAGACAGACAGACAGACAGACAGACAGACAGACAGACAGACAGACAGACAGGCAGACCGACAGACAGACAGACAGACAGACAGACAGACAGACATTCTCATTTATATATATATAGATAGATAACTTTATATTCATAAACTGTATTTTTCCATATACAACTTCTTTTAAGAAGAAATTTCATCGCCACTCTACACTTATAATATATAAATTACCCCTAGAACAAGTAGAGTGATATTTACGACTGTTGTATCTTTCATATTATCCTTTCCAAGTTTAAGAAGATAGCTGTGTTGTAATTTACGTGTTCACGATTAACATTAGCTCCAGTAGTATTACAATTACCTGCGCTGTTATTATTACCGGGAGTACGAGTTGAGGGTAGTTAGTAACTCATTCTATTAACAAAGGTTTTATTGCTTGAAGTACTGTTTTTGCTCACGTTCAGGCCAATCAGTGAATGGTTTTAGCAATAAGTATAAAGTGAGATTGTTTGCGATATTATTATTATGCGAATGGAAGGAAATCAACTAGTTGTTAGCACTAATTTTGTCGGAGCAAATAATCTATATTTTCATTTGCCTGCCAGTTATTATTTTTAGAGCATGCGTTGCAATAAAAAAGATTAGAGCAATCGATATTATATCTATATATATAAAAGAGAGATTTGTCCAGCAAAATAAAAGTAAATGGTTTAGGGGAAGCTATTATGCTTTTTTCTATATATATAAAATCGAAATTCTGTCTTTTTCTTTCTCTGGCAAAATGAAAGTACCTGGTTCAGGGGAAATTATTATGCTATTGCCTAATTTGTCGCAACAAACATTATGCAATGGTACAACACTAATTGTGCACAAACGTATGAGGAACTGCATCAAGGCAAATATTCTCACTGGTTGTGGTAAAGGTGACACCGTTTTCATTCCTCACATACCAGTTATATCATCTAATGTCCCATTCCAATTTAAGCGGTTACAGTTTTCTATCCCGCTTTCTTTTGCCATGAGCATGAATGCTTTCATCTTAGAATGCTTCTTCATGTAAAAAGAGGACCAACTTCATTGGAAAGTTTGAAAGAAGTTGACAGTGAGATTTGCAGAACATGTTTCAAGTTAGGTTTGCTTGTAAATGATTAGCAATGACAAGTAACACCTGAAGAAGCTTCAATATCAAAATGTTGCTGTACATAGCATTAATAATATGTTATTGAATAAATTTCCAGGAGAAGTATTTACTTATACTCAATTGACTGTGTTGTTGATGATCAGGATATTGTTAACTACCACACCAAATTTTTGAGCTCATTAGAACCACCAGGTATAGCTCCTCGTTGTCTTCTCCTGAAAAAATGGACTCCTATTATGCTATTATATAATTTGTCTCAACCAAAATTATGCAATGGTACAAGATTAATTGTGCACAAACTCATGAGGAACTGCATTGAGGCAAATATTCTCACTGGTTGTGGTAAAGGTGAGACCGTCTTCATTCCTCACATACCAGTTATACCATCTAATGTCTCATTCCAATTTAAGCCATTACAGTTTCCTGTCCCACTTTCTTTTGCCATGAGCATTAATTAAAATCAGGGACAAACACTAAAAGTTGCTGGATTGCAACATGAAGAACCATGCTTTTCACATGGCCAACTTTATGTACGAGCATCATATTTGTTAAGCACATTTAAGAATAGCAATGACAAAGGAGACAGTGAAAGAGTCTATAATGAGAAGTTAGACGAAAGTTCGTAGACACAAGAAATGAGAGCACCAGTTCGTAATTAATTGTACACGGTAGTTGAAATAATGTATCAAGAAGTTGCGGCGATGATGCTGAGCCGGTGCGGTACATGTCGTACGAAGTTGTGGCTGTAATACTGCCGCCTGGGTCACTTGTACAGGAGTTCTCGCAGGTTGTATATTCGCTGTTAATCCATGGTGAAGTAATCCACGAACAGTGCAGTTGGAACCTGGGCGTGTTACTTGTTGAGTTGTGTACGGAGAGATGATGGTGGCGACGAAGACGGAGGTTGCCGTAATGTTACTGGAGGCGTGTTGTGTTCGAAAGTACGTATATATATAATAAAGGGGAGAGAGGAATTTCATTCGAGTGTACGCTACATATATATGATGTATATATGTATATATGGTTACATGTGTATATATAAATGTGTATGCATATTTACACTCTATCTATCTATATATATAAGAATACAAAAAATGGGACAAGAACGCAACAGGCGAGAACAAAACATCCAGACAGTTGGATGATACAAAAAGGGACATGAAAAAAGAAGGACAGGTCATTCGGAGTTTTCTTTCGTCAGTCGAGTTCCAGATTATCTTTGGAGATTCGGCTGGTTATACTCGAAACTGTTCCAGTCTGACCAACCCCCATGAAAATCTAAGTTGAGAGCACTAGATTCCTTGGAAGAAAGCAGAGAATGTATACGAAAACAAGGACGGGAAAAAACAGAAATGGTACACAAATACAAATGTAAACAACAGGACATTAACAACAGGTGTCTTTCGACTAAGCACGAATTAAAATAAGTTGGCGTGTGTGGAAGTAAAGCCTTACGGCAAGGACATAAGAGATGACAGGCATGGGAAGGAATATAGGTGTTGCACAGATGGTAGTCATATATAAAGTCAGTCAAATAGGTCCTTTGAAATCAAGGATTCGATCCTCGATTGCCAAATCTCACTTAACACTTCAACAGCGCTTTTCTAACTATAAAACAATAGTTTTTTCTGTGAATGACAACAGTTATACATTTCCCAGATGTCTTCGCTAAGCAAAATAATGTCTTTGCCACTTGACCCTTCTAACCTCTTCTAGGCCACCAGGGGCTGGAATGGAGATAACAGACCTCCAACGAAATAATTTGTTCTCAACAATATGTCTATCCTTCTGGCTGCTTTTGCATAGTTATAAAAACAATAACTCCGTAAGCTAAAGGCAGTTACTGAGAGCGACCATCAGTGAGTGTGAACGTTATTATTGCACTTTCTTCATTTCATTCTTAAACATTAAATACTTCGGATCTTTTTGGTTTGACAGGCAACATTTTTCATTAATGTTTTATGTAGTGTTTTTGGTACCGAAACACTTTCAAACTTCGTATACTTGTATATTTTGTATTATAGAACAGATAAAAAATGTTGTATTCGAAGTTATTTCATGTAAAAAGTTGTCGTATTTCGGTAATTTCAACCAATCACTGACGTCTATTGAGGTGAAAACAATTAATGGCGTGGAATGTAAACAACGGTGTCATGGGATCTTTTCCCTTGAATAAAAGTAGTGCCGTTGTTTGTCAACAACAACTACCCGTGTTACTCTTATTTATGACATCGTTCGTGCGTTTGTGCTGGTTTTAGCTTTAGGGTTTTAGGGTTAG
>NC_068994.1:22172501-22175368 GCF_001194135.2 Octopus bimaculoides
ATATATATATATATATATATATATATATATAATATATAGATAATACATAGATAATACATACTATATATAATATATTTATATGTAATATATGTGCGTTTTTGTGTGTGTATACATATACATACATATACGTGAGTGTGTGTATGCATGCATGTATGTATATATGTATGTACGTATGTGCATATATAGTTTTATTAATTGACTGTAGTATGTATTTTTTTTAGAATATTAGGTAATAATATTATGTATGTATGTATGTATGTATGTACGTACGTATGTATGTATGTATGCATGCTTCCTTGATGCCTGCCAGAGGAGCAAATAGCTATCATATCGATAGCTTCGTGGTGAAGAATGCTTCGATGAGGAGCGAGGTGTTGTCACGTAGAAGGTCTCTCGCTCAACTCTCTAAGAAAGTGAAACTCACTCATTAAGTACTAGTTTTACTACGCATGCGCACTCGAGGGGCTTCCGGTGGTGAAGTCCCTTGCGCATGCGCAGAATAGTACTTCCTCAATGGCGGCTATAATTTCGCGCCACTACAAGCTAATTTCAGCAGCCTCCAAGAAGAAACGACTCGACAGGGGTAAAACTATGTTAGCTGAAAAGAAGCGCATCGCTAACTGTTGATCTGATCTGACGAGAAAATCTTCACCTTAGAGGCAGTTACCAACAGGCAGAATGATAGGCTTTATGCACGTAATGCAGGAAACTTGCCCGAAGAAGCTAACTTGCCGTCAGAAGCTAGCTTCACTCATACTGTCGGCCGCAATTGCATCTAATGGGTCCAAGTCTTCTTTGATCTTCATCTATGCTGGCGTCAAGGTCAACAATGAAGTTTATATGGAAATGTTGGATGAGAAAGTGTTACCCTGGGTCACAGAAACCTTTAGTGACCGTTAGATCTTCACTCAAGACAGGACTCCGGTCCATACATCTGTAGAAACTACATTTTATTTTCTAGACTGAAATTCGAAACCGAATCTAAGAATTCCCGCTCGCACGATCCACCATTGGCCGAACAGGCGCGAAAGAAATTTCTTTGACCTGTCAAAAAGTGATAGATGAGTTTCCACTCGACCTCCGACCTGACTGTGTCATGGAAAGTTCAGCTGGACAACGAGTTACCCAAATAAGTATAAACTACTCCTATAGTATATCCATCCTGCTAGCTAGGATGGCCATTATAAATACCGAGTTCTGTACACACGCACACCAGTTAGCCAGCCATCAGTAAGCAGTGACCAGAAAGCAAGATAGCAAGCGACCAGCAAGCAGTTAGCCACATAGCCAAAGATGAGCAAGCAGTGACCGGCGGCACAAGACAAGACAGAAAGACACAACACGTCCAAATGACAAACGCACACACAGACACAAAATGTGACTCTGTACTATCTTGTCCCATTAACATTCTCTTTCCTCCGTTTTTACTTCATTAACTCGAAGTAGCTGATAACTTTATGTAGCAGAAGATTTGTTCATATTTCAAATCAAGCTTTCTGTATCCAACACGGAAAATGCAACTTGTTAACTAAATAAATTATGATAACTACATTTCTTTGTCATTTGTTTTCCTTTGATGTCGGTCCAACACGCCTATCTTCACCTGCTACACCCGACAACGCACATTGAACCATCAACATCACATTTTACTACAGATCCTGCTCCACATCCAATTTGACGGAGGTGGTGCAAAGAGTATTTCAGCAGTATTTGGGACAAGACAATATGGCCTTCCTCAAGTCCAGACATCAATCCCATGAACACTGCTATCTGCTCCATCTTGGAGAGTTATGCTTCTGCTCACTCCTTTTCAAATGTGTCAGATTTGAAATATTCCCTTCTGTCTTCATGGGTCAAGTTGGATGAAGAGGTGCTACGGTGCTCATGCAACTCAGTGACTACACATTTGCAGGTTATGATCAAGGCGAAAAGTGATCATTTTGAAATGCAATTATTGCAATGGACTTACAATTTTACATTAGAATGTGTGTGCCAAATTTCATCATCCTACCTTAAGTTTATTTTGAATAATTAAGAAATATCAATGAGTAAATCTTTCTGAGACACCCTGCATATGACGGACTCTCCTGTCGAAGACAACGTATGCATGTTCAGTGAGAAAACAGAAAAAAAATTAATCAGATAGATAATCACCAACACACTCACACAAATATTACTACTATTCACCAATGTTTGCAATTCATTCACTTCACCTGGTGATTCCTCATGTGAGTCCTTGGGCCATCAAAAGCAATATGAATATGGGCATGAGGATGACATTAATCCAGCACGTGATCAAACTGAGAAATCACAATGGGGACAATGGTGATTTGCAGGAAAACAGTTGTTCTGTTGGTTTCTATTCCAGTTTTCCTGTAACTGCTCTTGATGCTGTATCCTTTGGGTACACATGTGTAGACGACCGTGCGAACCAAAGGAGAAATGGTGACGAATGGAAACAGGCACCTTTTAACGCGTCGCACGGTCGACACAAAATATATGATATGTTATAATACTATAACAGAGAATTCGCATGTGTAATGCGAGGAGATTGCCAGGAAGGAAAAGATGTATAACAGTAAGGTTTATTAGAGCATTAAACTGTATGTCTGTGTGTGAGTGTATGCGACATAATAAAACACAATATAAGACAGGCCGTCATGTAAACAAAGAGTGTGTATACAAATATATGTATGTGAATGCAAGAGATACATAGGATAGAAAAGAGTCAGTAACACGGATAAGAAAATACCAGTTCTCAGTTAAGGTACACAGTAGATTTGAAAGTCTGTATATAAGAGGTTGAGGCGTTGAGGCAGAGCTAAGTCACATGTCGTGCAGTTGAGGCTTCTATGCCGAGCCGGGCT
>NC_068994.1:22175523-22177978 GCF_001194135.2 Octopus bimaculoides
GAACGATGGTGTTGATGTCGTCGCTGGAAACTGGCTGGTTGGTGTTACGTGTGGTCAACGACCAGATCTTAGAAGATCTGAAGCCGCGACAAAGTGACGCGTATAAAGCAGGCTATTTATAGGTACAGAGAGGCTCCAGAAAGATCAGAAAAACACTCTCTCACGTGACCTTATTAGATGGCCACGATTGGTCGGTTTGCATCCTGGCGCGAACAGTACTGGAGACAATTGCCGCGCAAACAAAAGTCAGTCAGGTGATGACACAGCAGGGTCCAAGGCGGGAAAGAGTTGTTACCTGCTACGTTCGCATTTGTAAATAAATAACGGAGAGAGGTGGTTTCACTACACATGTATGCATAAATATATACTCATATATGTATATGTGTGTATACAGAAATGTGCTTTTATGTATGTATGTATGTATGTATGTATGTAAATATGTATGTATGTATGTAAAATGAAGCAATTGAAGACGTGTCTATGTAAATTTAACTGTAGTTATCGTCCTCTTCAGCCTAAAATGAATAGTAGATTACGAATTTCAATTTCAAGATGTTTCCATAACAATTTAATTTTTATAGCATATTTTTAAGATTTATTTTAAATACATTTTTGTATTTATCTCGCCATCACTTGACAGCCGGTATTGTTTTTTTTTATGACTCACCCCAACTTCACGGTTCAACAAAATTACCTTTAGAATATGTACCAAAACTTACAATAAGTTCTGGGATCGATTAAACTCATTAAAGAGGTGCCCCACCATTACTGAAGAAAAATAAAATTATTTCTAGGTATGAATTCAAATTGTTAATTTACACCTCTCACCCTGGATAAATAGTGCCCATAAAATTCTCAATATAAATGTACGTGTGTGTGCGTGTGCACACGCGTGTATATGTGTGTATATATATATATATATATATATATATATAGGTGAAGTATATTTGCCACTTAAATGTGGCTGACTCCTAAGGGTGGATGTTACTGCTGCTTTTAGCCCCAGGAGAACATCTCCTCCAGCTGGCCATTTACACACATCTGTGTCCTGTCTGTATTTGCAAAGGAAAGTCATCCTTCCCATTTTGATCTGCGATACGCACAGACTCGAGTTTCTGGGTATTTACCCGTCCTCAGCGTACGACAATCGCCGACCTTCGATGCGAAAAATATCCCGATATATATATATAGATAATAATAAATGGAGCAAAACGCATGTTGATGAAAGTTCCTTTAATTCCTACATATATGTTTCGAAATAAATGATCGTACTTTCACAAAGAAGAAAGAGCTGTTGGGGTCCTCATTCATTTCTCTTCAGGGAGATCATAATAAAACATGTAATAGCATGCGTTTTGCTCCATTTATTATTATCCATATCCTCTCAAAATGTATCACTTTAAATCGGTATATCAACCTGTAAAACGGTTGGGATATCTTGTTTTTTAGTGTAATTTTGCTACCTCTGGTAACTATTAACGTATTCAAATTATCGAAAGTTTTAATAACTGAGATAATATTAATATATACATAAACCAATATATATATATATATATATGTGTGTGTGTGTGTGTGTGTGTGTGTGTATCGAAGGAATGAGGACAGGATTACTCATTAGAGTACATTATTCTTTATTATAATGCCCATTAAATCTATTTAAACCGAATATTTATCTTGTGACTCGAGTTTCATACCTCTGAAGTAATTTTATATTAAAAAAGTAATTTTATATTAAGAATATATAAATCCATGAATGAGCCCTAAATTATTTAAGAGTACAAAACAGGCTATTGAAATAAGCCACATATGGATATCCATATATTAAGAAATTGCATAAATGATATCTATGCATATCATGTTTGTTTGTATGTCTGTTATGTGTGTGTGTGACAGGAGAGGGGTGCGTGCGTTTGTGTACAAAAATGAGCTGAGAGAAATAATTCGAAGTTGACTGTGATATGTATTTGAGTAACACAGACATATACAAGTATGTTAAATACTTCATAACAAAAATTCTTGATTTATTAAAACTATTTCCACCTCCAGAGGATGTACCATAATTACCAAACGGCAATTATGATCACTTCCCCTAAAAAACAGAATCTGTTTACAGAATTCTACAAGCATGACTGAATTCTGAACAATAACACAACTTCAAATTTAATCAATAAAATATCTTCCGTAATATCTTTCCATCACAACCTACTCTACAACCTAATCATCATTCAACAAAACTCAACCTAAACCAGAAAATTTCAACTTAACAGAGAGACTATATAAAGCCAAGATGAGCTCAAATGTACCACAGTCTTATAAAGGCTTTGCAAGCCAAAACTTTGAAGTAACTGTTGTAGTGAAACTACCTATCGCCATTAGATACAAAACTACTATCGCCATTACATACAATCTTCTCATTTAAATATAAACAAGCGCGGGCGTAGCGGAGAACCCATTC
>NC_068994.1:22184575-22186875 GCF_001194135.2 Octopus bimaculoides
CTGTAATAACTCACATACACATACATGTATTACTCACATACACACTTTTCTTTGTATGACGGCCTGTCTTTGATTATGTTCTTATATGTCACATTCACACTCTCACACAGACATACACTTTAATGCCACAATAAATATCTCTGTTATTCATTTCATACGGTTGCCTTCTATCGTCTCTTCATTACTGGTATTTACGAATTCACATATGTTATCGTAGTATAACATTATTTGTATATCATCATTGATATATATATTTTTGTGTTCGACCGTGTGACACGTTTAAATAAAAGGAGTCCTCTGTTTTTCCATTCGTCACCATTTCTCCTTTTTGAGTTCGCACGGTCGTTCTTACACTGTCAATATTATTCTTTTAAAGAATAATATGTTCATGTGTATGTGTTACATAACTGTTATATTGGCAAGTACATTAGATAAAAATCAGAAAGCTGCCAAAATTCTCCTAAACCTCGTCAGTTCTATTATAAAAGTAAAGAAAAAAATTCTAGATTCCAATCCTAGCTGAAGTTTCACGAGAAATAGTTTGCGCTACTTCGTGCTTTCTACTCACCTCTTTTCAACATTAAATGTATTTTAATCAATTCATTCATCTTCTGTCAAAGGTTACAGTCGTAATATTGTGGTTCCATACCCCAAACCAGGGAGGGGTGGGCTATGAGGAGTAATTGAAATAACCAGGAAAAGGTAATGAGAGATAAATAAAACAAACGAGAAGAAAATGAAACTAGTATTGTCATCTATGAAATATTAAAAGATTCATTGTTTATAAATAGAATTATTGGCATATTTATTTAAGATGAAAGTATTCTTAATCTTTTCAGAATATAGGATACCAATATAACACAATTGCACAAATTAATTTAAGCATATTGTTTTGACTAATTGGCGCCACAAGAACTTATCCCGGATCTTTATGGTTTGATGGGCAACATTTGTTTTCTTAACGAAACACTTTCAAACTTGGGATACTGGTAGAATGTGTCATATAAAATATCTTTTTCTCTAAGCCTTCTTAACAAAAGTTAGTTCTTAATAAGTTATTTCATGTTAAAGTTGTCGTAGTTCTGTAATTTCAACCAATCACTGACGTCTATTCAGCTGAATACAGTTACTGCTCTTTTATAAACAATAATTTTTACCGGTGTTAAGAGTGTTATTCCCTGTTTAATTATATCATTATTCCCTAGTAAGGGTTTAGGGTTTTAGGGTTAGGTTTCGGGTTTTAGAGTTAGGGTTAGGGTTTTCGGGTTAGGGTTGGGGTTAGGGTTAGGGTCAGGGTTATGGTTATGAGTTTTAGGGTTAGGGTTAGGGTTATGAGTGAGGTTATGACAAAAATAATCATAACCCTAACCGTAATCCTAAAACTAACCGTAATCCTAAAACTAACCCTAACTCTAAAACCCGAACCCTAACCCTAAAACCCTAAAGCTAAAACCAGTACAAACGCACGAACGATGTCATAAATAAGAGTAACACGGGTAGTTGTTGTTGACAAACAACGGGACTAATTTTATTCAAGGGAAAAGATCCCGTAACACCGTTGTTTACATTCCACGCCATTAATTGTTTTCACCTCAATAGACGTCAGTGATTGGTTGAAATTACCGAAATACGACAACTTTTTACATGAAATAACTTCGTATACAAAATTTTTTGTCCGTTCTATAATACAAAATATACAAGTATACGAAGTTTGAAAGTGTTTCGGTACCAAAAACACTACATAAAACATTAATGAAAAATGTTGCCCGTCAAACCATAAAGATCCCTTATCCCAGTTGTTTGTAAAGTTGGTATCGAAACATAACTGATCTGAAAAACAATTGATCGAAGTAACAGATGATCGACTCAGCAGTTAATTGGACTACTTCATATATCAAGCTAGGAGCAATCTCTTAAAATTAACGTACGTTTTAATCAGAAGGAAAACTTCCAAGCTATAATATTTTTTTTTTAAACTTACGTACCAGCAACAAAAAAAAATCACAACACTCTTTTGAAAACATTAATAATATAAAAGTTGCAAACCTTTAAAGATTAAAACTTCTTATAATTTAGCCAACCAAATTCATCCATTCTCAACACATCGAGGTAATGTTATGGAAAGCTTCAACTTTTTGTTTGCCTTTGTTTGTTTTCAAAACGCAGCATAACGAAAATTACATGCTTGTAATTATTTTGGAAACGGTGGGGTGGAGAATAATAATAATAATAACATTACAAAATCACTAATGATAAAAATCTTTAATGAAAGAAAACAACAAATTGAAATTTTATGATAA
>NC_068994.1:22186975-22187232 GCF_001194135.2 Octopus bimaculoides
GATAAAAATCTTTAATGAAAGAAAACAACAAATTGAAATTTTATGATAAACTGTAAACCTAAAACTTAAACTCTAACTCGTCTCTAAATCGCAACTCTAATCCAAAACCCGACGCTAAGCCTAGCCCTAACCCCGAGCCAAAGCTGGTTTCAGTTGGTTGCTATGGAAACGTGTAGCGAACTCTAGTGAACTTCTCTCTATTATATATACATACGAATGTAGCAGGTAACAGCTAACCTTTTGGCGCTGTTTTGGAC
>NC_068994.1:22187322-22187475 GCF_001194135.2 Octopus bimaculoides
AGCCTCCAAATAAATCACGTGAGACAGTCTGTTTTAAACTGCATTTGAGCTTACCGTTAGCTATAAAAACTCACCTCCTTCTAGTCTCGAAGATTGTTGGTTTCAGACCTTCTAAGGTCTAACCACTGACCACATTACAGCGACATCCATCTT
>NC_068994.1:22187756-22187863 GCF_001194135.2 Octopus bimaculoides
GTCCATCAACCACTTCCATTGATCATTCAGCTTGTGTATATATACGTGTGACTGGTTTTAAAGACATTTAAAGTTACCACCTTGTTCCATGTATTTCTTTATACCGT
>NC_068994.1:22187873-22189103 GCF_001194135.2 Octopus bimaculoides
TACCACCTTGTTCCATGTATTTCTTTATACCGTGTTCCTGTCAAATGATAGTTCTGCCAGCTGAGTAGAGTCACATTAGATGAAACCCAACCTATCCATCTAAAAACATATATAAATATTACATCTTCTGGATGAAATTTAGAAAATAGATAGATCTAACTAGCTAAAATTACAAAGAAAAAGTTCAATCTTTAAAGGTTTGTAACAATTTTTGTGTGCTTATTTTACACCCAAAATATGGTTGTGATTTTCGTAATTTGACATGCAAAAGTACACCTCTATAAAAATTTTCGATAAAATCAGAACAAGTGTGTCAAACTGAAAAATCCAAACATACTTATTTCTTGTATATATGAAACTAGAAGAATAAATGGACATAAATACGTACATATGTATGTCTCTTCTGTTTTTTAATTATTATAATTCTTCTCCTGAGAAGGGAGCCGGTTTCCAACAAGGATACAAGGCTCCATCTTGTATGTATGTATGTATGCGTGTGTGTGTATGTATGTATGCATGTATGTCTTCTTTAATTATTTGACTTCTTCCTCCGAGGAAGGGGCTGGTTTTTTAACAAAAATTCAAAGCTTCATCGTTGGAATGTAAACAACAAAAACAAATTCACATTTTGAACTTCAGAAAAGTCTTGCATATATTTACTGCCCTACTTGCAGACTGTATTTTCAATGTGTAAGTTAACTGGCTTATCCAGGTTGTCACTTAGGCATTGACTTACAAAATCAAGTATGCCTATTATTACTGGTATAAACGTGAATTTATTATCTAGATATATGAGCTGGAGGCTTCGGAACAGTTGTACATAGTTATTCTTTCTCCTTTTTCGTGTGTGTTTGTTTGTTTTCAAAGAAGCATTCACATCAGCAGGACAGCTGACTTCTATGATGGTACATAATTTTTCTTGCCTGTCTGTCTGTATGCATGTATGAATGTACGCATGTATGTATGTGTGTATGTTTTTCTGTTCTTAACTTAATTTTGATCGGCCTCATGTTTGATAGCAACGTTGTGAAGGAAAGCATCTTGTTTTATTCGTCATCCTTCACATCTTAAGAAAGTTGGCAAATCTTTATTATCCCAGATATCGTGATCATTTGTAGCGTGTGAATTAAGGAAACGTTTTTCCTTCCTAAAAATCAAGTCCGGTTATTCTTTGCGGGTTGATATGTATTCTGTTGCAGGCGGTTTGGTTTGTATCTTGTTGCCGAAATA
>NC_068994.1:22189113-22189399 GCF_001194135.2 Octopus bimaculoides
ATATGTATTCTGTTGCAGGCGGTTTGGTTTGTATCTTGTTGCCGAAATAATAATAGGTATGAAACTGAAACTTTATTTTGGCTATTGGATTTGCAAACATGGTCCATAGTGTATTTTCTGACCATATTGGTGTCCTGAATGCAGCTGATTTCCACAACTGAGCATATCTTTTCTTGTGGTTCTGCGCAATAATATCTAGCCGATTATGTTCTAATTTAGTAGCTATTTAATTTTTAAATTCCATCAATATTCTTTTGACTCATCGGTCTCGACATAATCACAAATA
>NC_068994.1:22189409-22191538 GCF_001194135.2 Octopus bimaculoides
ATTCCATCAATATTCTTTTGACTCATCGGTCTCGACATAATCACAAATATCTGTTGGTTTATTCCTTTTCCTTATTCTGTTCCAGATTGTTCAGGCCACCACATCATGCCTCACAAGAAAATAGTACTTAGAAGACATTCTTTTGCAGCTGGAAATAATATGGTCAATGTCTTACACAGCCTACATTTGTTGCCTGTCTATGTTTTCTGTCTTTTATGTTGAGGGTACTTGGCGAGGATCCTTTGCTCTCGAATTGCATAGAAATAGCCTTCAAAACAGTATGTCAATACACTTGCTATTTCTCCATACCAAGCTTTTGAAGTGATTGATTCCCCGCTATGATTTGGACCTTCCCCACCAATTACCTATGCACTACCTTCTGATTTTTTTCTATTTAGTTGTTGTTACATAAAATTTTCTAGAGTTGCTTGGAGAGGCATCTGCACGAGCTCTTATTTCAAGCTCCTCCTCAACCTCATTAGCTATTTTAATGATATTGTTTTCGTATTCGCAATCAGGGTCAAGATAGTTATTGGCCTCTTTCCTCGACTGCAGATGTTGCTTCTATGTCACTATACATGTTTCATATGACATCAATACAAGTTTAAGACGACAGCCACCATCCTTGTATGGGAAGTATAGCCAGTCTACATTCTCATTGATGGAGAAGTTTGCAATAACACTGAGAAGCTTGAGAGTTCGTATGTCTATCTCGTTGAGCTCTAGCAGTGACCAGTTTAAAAGGCCAAATGTGGGCATGAGAGTAGACACTTCACAGATAGTATGTGCGATATGCTTGTTGCCAGCTGAGAGTTCAGAAGATCATGTTTTTTAAAACTTTCTCGATATATTCATTACTTGTTCTCACCTTATACACAGTTCTATCATAGGTGGCGTTTTCATCCTGTCCAGAAATAATAAACGACCGAAAAATACATTCTTTACGCTCACTAGAGAGTAAAGGATGTATATTTAAGTTGTTCACGTTTAGTGTTTTGGAGTGGAGTACAAATGTACATTTTAGAGTTTTACCATTTGGATTCATGAAATTTCAATCCAATGTCACTAGAGAATCGGCTTACGAGAACAGTTGTTTTTTGATGTGGTTAAAACTTGGCCCATACAACTTCAAATCGTCAACAAAATGTTCATAGACATTATTGGATCCTTTCCTATAGGGTTTCTCAGAAAGATTTACCCATTGATATTTCTTAATTATTCAAAATAAACTTAAAGTAGGATAATGAAATTTGGCACTCACCTTCTAATCTAAATTGTCAAACCATTGCTGTAATTACATTTCAAAATGACCACATTTCGCCTTGATCGTAGCCAGGGCCGGCCCAAGGAACCTGCAACTTGGGTAGTCGCCCGGGGCATCATGTGCTAGGGGGCGCCAAGGAGGGCGTGACAAAAGCAAGGAAATTTCCACGACCGTCAGCTTATACACGTCGAAGTTCAGCTTGCCCGGGGCACCAGAAACCGTAGGACCGGCCCTTATCATAGCCTTCAAATGAGTGGTCACTGAGTTGCATGAGTACCGTACCACCTCTTCATCCAACTTGACCCATGAAGACAGAAGGGATTTTTTCAGATCTGACACATTTGAATAGGGTCGAACAGAAACGTTACTCTCTAAGATGGACCAGATAGCAGTGTTCATGGGATTGATGTCTGGACTTGAGGAAGTCCATATCATCTTGTCCCAAATACCACTGAAATGCTCTTTGCACCACCTCTGTGTTATTTTGGGTGTATGGGCCGGAGCCCTGTCTTGAGTGAAGATATAACGGTCACCAAAGATTTCTGTGACTCAGGGTAACACTTTCTCATCCAACATTTCCATATAAACTTTACTGTTGACCTTGACGCCAGAATCGATGAAGATCGAGGGAGACTTGAACCAATCAGATGCAACTGCTGACTTCTGAGTTTTAAACACGAGTAACTCTTTCTGGGACACCCTGTATACCCGTTGTGTTTCTTGATCAGATATGATAGGGAACTTAATGAGAGAACAATGAGCAATAAATTTCGCGGTCTGGACGCGAAATTCTTTCACCACGAGAGTTCAGGACGCCAGTAATGAATTCATTTGCATACAGCCAATCAGAGCTCACCTTGACCTT
>NC_068994.1:22191548-22191657 GCF_001194135.2 Octopus bimaculoides
CAGTAATGAATTCATTTGCATACAGCCAATCAGAGCTCACCTTGACCTTGCTGTCAAGTTAACAAATACACTCTACCAAGTAAACTCAAGACGAAGAACGGTGTTGTAA
>NC_068994.1:22191739-22192338 GCF_001194135.2 Octopus bimaculoides
AGTAATTAGATAGATTTGTATCTATACCTATTATCGGATTTTGTTAGGGCTCCATATGTACATGGGAAAAATGTGGGTAGAGGGTGATGTGTTAGAAACTCCCTCTCCTTACTGCTTTACAAAGTAAACAATAACCCTATAGTGAGGCACAAGAAGCCAGCGCTATTTTGTACGAGAACTCGACGGTAGCCATTACCATGTCCGAGACAGGAGCAAGATCCCGCCTGCAACCATTTGCCATGCGCGAGACGAGAGCGAGACTCTCGTCAGCAACGACTATTTAAGCAGGAGAATTAAGACATTCTTTCTCTTTCTCGCTCATAGAGTTCGTATCGTGCTGGTGTGTTTACTGATTGTGTGAGGAGTAGTCGAGTGTCTTGTGCTGCTTTGCAGCGGTTTTCAGGTTGTGCTTTCTCCCCGCCTTGAGGAGGGTCAGGAATGCCACCAATAAGAAATATGTTCTATTCGGACTTTAGTGGGTCCGAATTGTCCTCTTCGTGGGAGGAGCTCGTACGAGCAGTTGATAGAATGGACAAGTGCTTAAGGAACAAAAGCTTTGCGGAAGTGACAGAAGTCACAAAAAAGGAGGTGGACCTGAC
>NC_068994.1:22192497-22192616 GCF_001194135.2 Octopus bimaculoides
CGTCTGACAAGACTTAACATATCTTGCCAGAGGAAGCAGATACGAAACAATTGTGGTTCATTTCAAGTGAGAAGGAAAAGCAAAAGAACACGCAGTAACCACAGTAAAGTCGGATAAAG
>NC_068994.1:22192829-22192984 GCF_001194135.2 Octopus bimaculoides
GGAGGGCAGAACCCCTCGTTGCTTTAAATGTGGCCAAAAAGGTCACATTAGAGGACACTGCCCTCTACAGAAGCAGATAAGTCAGGAGGAAGCTAGAAAGGAGCCGGAGAAAGTGCAACAGGAAGAAAAGAGAAACGAAGAACAGTGGATGGTAG
>NC_068994.1:22193084-22199277 GCF_001194135.2 Octopus bimaculoides
CAAGGATCAACAAACTCCCCCTCCCACTGAAAATTGTTTCGCGTGTATGAAGGTTGAAGGTGTGGACAAGGAAATGCTCAATAAGATAACAAAATGGAAGACTGCAAGATTTGTCCATGCCAAAGGATGGACAAACATTGATGGATGGCACTCGTGTGTTCAGGTGTCCGAAATCCAAAAAGACTAAGAATTGAAATTCAAGAGGGGTTATAAGTGTTGGAAGGTGAATTGTGATTTAAAGACGATACCAGACAATATTAAGTACGAGGAACTGACCGGGAAATATGGTATAGACATCTTAAAGGACTCGAAATTTAAAAGATAAAAGGAAGCAAGTGATGCTGCTTGAGGTGGGGCAAGTTGCTCATTTTCATTATCATTTTCATTGTGTCATTCATGTATATCATACGTTTTAATTATTTTTTTTTTTTCGTTTTTATATGTCCCCACATGTGTTTGTATTGTTCCCTCTTCGTTGGCCCCTGGTGGGTAATAAAAAAAATCATCTCTTTCTTCTTTCTCGCTCATGCTGAGAAATACTGCGAAACTGGCCCCACCACAACCATGTTCTCTACTGTCACGTATGCGTGCGTGTGTGCGCTCCTGCAAGCGTGCATGTGTGTGTGTGTGTGTGTGCATGCGTATATGTATGAATTCCGAAAAGGGATGTTTACTTCTGGATCGGTTGGATTATTGAATCGTAAGAGAATGGTTCACAATCCTATGTATAATCCCATTTCTCAAAGATTCCGCTCCAACATAAGCCATGAGATATCATTAGTAGGAGAGTGAAAGATTCATTAAAATCTCTCAATTAGTTAAAGTGTTCGATCTCCATTGTCATCATACGTAAGCCTGCATCACCAGTTTCATTAAGTACTTTTCGATTTTTTTCTGTGTCGGTATTTCAATTTCTGTCTTCAGATTTTACTTCCGGTTGAACCACATGCTAATATAGAAGATTGGCTCAGTGAGGTTATATTGTAACGTTTCGTTCAAATAATTTTATTAAAAGGTAAAAACCAGTGTAGTCTATATGTATGTGTTTATATTGGAAACAAACGCGATACACACACACGTGTTATGTGCCTATAGTATTGAGATTGCCCATAACGGGAGATCAAATTTTGTATAACATTGAAATTTACAATATTTAAATAAAATGTAACACTGTATGCATTTTCCTTTAACCTCTTTTCCATATCTTCTCATAATTCGATTAAATGTTTATTCGTGCAAATATTACTTCGATCTGTTGCTTTTTTTTTCTCGAGTAATTGTTTTCAATTAATTATATTTCATTAAACTGTTTTCAATAAATTGACACCAAATTGGTTCATACTGGGCATCTATCAGTAATGAAGGGTATTCAATTTTATGTCTTTTATATTTTTATCAAATTTTTTTCTCATTATATCCAAAATAACGTAGTCTTGGTTTTACTTTTAACTAGAAGCTTTCAACACAAGCGTTTACATTTTGCAAAAGTTTCCAATTTTGTCGGAAGAAGCTGGTACTAAATACTCGATGTCCATCTTTTTTCTTTTTCTTTTCTTTTTTTTTTTTTGTCTGTTGTTCATATCGAGTTTTGTTGTGTCGGGTAAGAGAGATACTTGGTTCATTGTCGTGTCCATAGTACAGTACACGCTAGAAACGACGTTCTCAGGCAAACTTTTCTTTAGAGATTATTTACAATTGTCAGAGACTTAACAAATATTGACAAATTTTCTTTTAATGAAATCTTCATGCTTTATATGTTGTTATACCATAATTTTAAAAAACAAATTCGATACGTCATACAGCTTTTACTTTTCCTGATGCTATTCTATACCTATACCAAGTTGGCTATAATTCTAGATATCGGGTCCTCTCAAAACGAAGGGAAGAAATAGAATATTTCTCCTCCAATCCCAATTTAAACAGATTTAGGAAAGTCCGTGAACAAATAAAATCGTTAGAAAAATGAGCTAAGGGAAATAATTCGTATCGGCCTACAGTGCGAATTTAGATAATTAAGACAAATGGTAATATGGTGAGGAGTCCAAAAGAATTGAGGGATACATTTTATGCAGAAAGAGGAAGCAAATGACTTTATGGATGATCCCTTACTTCTAATTGTCGCTCTATCTGCTCAATAGCATAATTCAAATTTTGTTTTTATTAAGATGCAATAAACACGGTATATTTTGTTTCTTTAGTATAACCAAATTAACAAATATGTGAGAATCGGGTTGTTTGACAACAAGGGAAATACACCGGCAACACCGAAACCTACAAGATGCAACAGCAGTAGACAATGTCCTTGTGATCCAATCATAATTAGATCTATTTTACCAAAATGGAACTATAAATTAATTAAGCAACACAGAACGAATTGCATCTGTTTAGTCTCTTATTCTATTACTATAAATTTGTGTTTGCTGGATTAGTAGGAGAGCAAAAGATTCATTAAAAAGACTTGTCAAGTTTTTACCGCCAACTTCCCTTTAAAAGTAAGATGATTTATTAGTGTAAGTCAATCATTTGTTTACCTTTACAATCTTGATATATGCCTTGTAATCTACTTGCGCTATATTATATATAAAAAAAAGAAGGTTAAATCGTTGCTTAGTTATTTATTATATATTCATTCTGTTTAGTTACTAATACTCTCGCCAAGTAATGTTATTGAAATGCCAATTGTCTACAACGGATCTCGGTTCAAAACTTCAAGAACATGGATAAAACTGGTAAGATCTAATGTGACTAATTAACTAACTATCTAGTTAACTAGCTAACTAATTAACTAACTAGAAATTTATTAATCTATAATTAAGTTACCACTTGTCTATCTCTACACATCTTATTTTACTAAATGACCGTCCATCCATTCCTGTTCTATTTATTCACAATTTTTTTTATATATCTTTTCATATATCCAGCTATTCACCCAACTCCTCCACCTGTTCCTCTCTCTCTCTCTCTCACACACACACACACACACACACACACACATACATACATTTCCAAGAGTTTTAGCATCGAAATCAAATATTTCTAGCCTACACTTGATCGCGGTCAAGCTCGTAGCAATCTATGGTCTTCGAGAGCCTTCACACAAATAAAAAGTCAGAATCCGAGCAATCTAATATTAATTTGTCTATTTGAAACAACAAAATTCAGCTCTGCGTACAGTGAATAGCGTACCTTGTTCACTTCCAAAGACTTCAGCATTTCTTCGATTTCGCAAAGAAAGTGATAGCAATGATCTGACAATAAATATTTTAAACAAACACTGCAGGAAATATTGCTCATTAATAGCCCAAAAAATGTTGGATCAGTATCAGACACTACCATACTAATATGTGAATTTTACTGTAAATATAGAACTACTTTTATATTTTTCAACTGCAAATCATTTGAATATTTTGGAACTAATCTTTGAAATAAATAAGCAAGCAAAAGTGAAACTAATAAATTGAAGAAATTCTGTTGAAGTAAAAATGATAATCGCTATTCCATGATTGCTCTCAGCTTATCTCTCAGCATAAAAAATCAAACCTATTTCATCAGTTAGTTATACTAACAAATACATGATAAAACAATAAAAAATTAATTTGGTGTGATATAATGCTTTAACAATTTTACTTGGGAAACATGAACATAATACATGCATGTGATAAGTAGTGCCAGTACACACACACACACACACACACACACACACACACACACACACACACACAAACCTAGTGCTTACAGTCAAAGTTGACAGGTTTATCTGTCTTTCAATAATTTTAAACTTTTTTGCTTTGAGCCTTTCTCCATTTTCCTTTTGTGTTTCGTTTTGTCTTGTTTCAGTTCTTTTTACTTGGAGGCCCTCTTGCTTCTTGCATTTCTTGTTTCCTCTCCAATTCATATCAAGCAGTAACTTTTTCTTGTGATGATCTTCATTTTTCTGCAGTTTAAAGTTGAGCATGTTCTCTGTAAATTACAATTTCTTTATCTGTCTGACATTCAGTCACCTATCGACCTAGTAACCTGTCAGTGAACAAGACATGTGCTTCGAATGGAAGACAACCAACTCTCAAAGCAAATATGCTTCATCCTGCTAGAGGAAACAGCTGAAGCACTTTCTGAAGGGATTATTTGAAAATTTCCACATTAATATCAACATCTGGGCAGCTTTCACTTCCAAGACAGCCTGGATTTTCATCACAGTATGGATATACAATGCACATGAAGATGGTAACTACATAAAAAGGTGATGATCATTCAAAATTGATGGAACCTTTACATGAGGGAGACATAGAAAGTCTAAGTATGAAGTAGTGAAGACTAATCTCAGGATGCTGCATCTCATGCAAAGGTTCATGATGACTGGCAACGTACAGTACTGGATAAAATTCACCTACTCTTGCAGGCATGGCATAAGGAACATTAAAATAATGGTAGTGTTGGAGGGTGGGAGGGATACATATCTATATTACCCAATTTAGCTTTCACATGCTGCCTTTGTACAGACATATGCTTGACATAACCTTGCTAAGCTTCTATCTGCTGCTCCCAATATGTGTTCCTTACTGTCTCGTCTCTCTATCACTAATCTCTCTGATATTCCTCTCTCCATTCACCTCCACTCATCTTGTTTCCCTCCTATCCACTGAACTATCACTCTGTTTTCTCCTGCCATACTCTCACTTCAGTATTCAGTCTCTTCCATTACTCACCCTAGCATCCTTTCAACTGTTTCCCTTATCTTACTTTTACTCTCTTAACCCACTTACTCTTGTTCTTTAGTTATCAGTCCTTCTTTTATTCAACTTTTCTGATAATGTTTCCTTGAATGAATAGAGACTCCAAGGATTCATCGGGATTCTTTAGTCTTATGGGGCACTATGCAACATCAATGGTGCTGATGCCACACTAAAATGAACTTGTGCACTGTAAAAGTGGTTAGTGAATGAGCAGACACAATATAGATTTGAGGAGACTCTTTAATCTGTCAGAAGATGTGACATCTTCTCTAGTGCTGGTGTCATGATAAAATGCTGCAATATACTCTGTAAAGTTAGTAATGTCAGGAAGGACATCCAGCCCTAGAAACCAAGCCAAAAATGGAATGTGTTGAACTAGACATGGGCTTTTGACCTGTCTAGCAGGACAGTAACTCTGAACAGAAGCAGATACAGATCAGAGTGAGCTGTCCATCTCATATGAGTATGGATGTAAAAATGATGATGATGGTATATACACTGAGACACAAATATATGTATACAGTAATCCCTTGACTATCGCAGGTGTTACATTCCAAAACCCCCCCACAATAGGTGAAAATCTGCGAAGTAGAAACAGTACTGCACTATATATATTTTTTATTATTTTTATAATTTGTATATATTCATTTTATTATAAATGCAAAACAACACCACAGAGAAATCAATGTAAGCTTAAATAATAAACCAAAATAGGTGAGCCTCAATATGGCATGGGAATACTGTATGTGAAAGCACATTACCTATTGGTTAGAGTGTTGGTCTCATGATCATAACGATGTGGGTTTGACTACTGGCTTTGTATATTGTGTCCTTGAGTAATGAATATCATTTCACTTAGTGTTGGTCTACTCAGCTGAAAACATGGACCAGCTTTGTGGTGGTCTATCTTTCTCACCTTCAGTGGTCTGCTGAGTAGGAGAGCCAAGACAGTGCCTCTACTCAGAACTATTACATAGGCACCTTAAGTGTTAACAAAAGCATGGTACCTGCTATCAGATTATACTCACTTGCAAGTGATGGCTTTACTCTTTTATTTGTTTCAGTCATTTGACTGTGGCCATGCTGGAGCACCGCCTTTAGTCGAGCAAATTGACCCCAGGACTTATTCTTTGTAAGCCTAGTGCTTATTCTGTTGGTCTCTTTTGCCGAACTGCTAAGTTACAGGGACACAAACACACCACCATCAGTTGTCAAGTGATGTTGGGGGAACAAACACAGACACACAAACATATACACATGCATACATATATATATATATATATATATATATATATCATCATCATCATCATCATCGTTTAACGTCCGCTTTCCATGCTAGCATGGGTTGGACGATTTGACTGAGGACTGGTGAAACCGGATGGCAACACCAGGCTCCAGTCTGATTTGGCAGAGTTTCTACAGCTGGATGCCCTTCCTAACGCCAACCACTCAGAGAGTGT
>NC_068994.1:22199606-22210090 GCF_001194135.2 Octopus bimaculoides
GGTGAGGCCCAATGTACGAAGGTCTTGCCTCACCACCTCAGCCCAGGTCTTCCTGGGCCTACCTCTTCCACGGGTTCCCTCAACTGTTAGGGTGTGGCACTTTTTCACGCAGCTATCCTCCTCCATTCTCACCACATGTCCATACCAGCGCAATCGTCTCTCTTGCACGCCACAACTGATGCTTCTAATGTTCAGCTTTTCTCTCAAGATACTTACACTCTGACGGGTATATATATATATATATATATATACATATATATACGATGGGCTTCTTTCAGTTTCTGTCTACCAAATCCACTCACAAGGCTTTGGTCGGCCCGAGGCTATAATAGAAGACACTTGCCCAAGGTGCCACACAGTGGCTTTGTTTTCTTTTACACATAATTATATTCATATGTGTATCTGTGTGTGTGTGTGTATATATATCCAAATATATGTCTGTGGTGTACATATCATCATACATAAAATAATATAGGTGGCTAGATGCAATGTAAAACCAAAAAGGAAGAATTCAGTTGTCACTAAAAGTGACTGAGAGTGCATTATAGCATCTACATTGCTAGAAATAATAGTCAAAAACCCTTATAGCCACAAACATAGCACATGTCTATGTAATGGCAGATGAGTTAACCACCCCATAATGAGCGAGGGTACTAAATTGGAAAGCCAATTTTGCTTGAAATTAAAGTTCATCTGTAGTACTATTACTCTATCGTTTATAGTTAAGTCAGATCCAACCTGTCAGTATATAGATTTTAGCATAGGAATCAAAGGGTGATTCAGCAAATGATTATGTGAAAATTACAAAATAATAAAGGTGACTAGACACAATATAAAACCAAAAGGGAAAAATTCAGTTATCACTAATAAGTGATTGAAGGTGCATTATAGCACCTATATTGCTAGAAATAAGTGTCAAAGACCCTTATAGCCACAAGCATAGCACAAGTCTATGTGCTCACAGGGGAATTAACCACCCCATAGCAAGCAAGGGTACTAAATTGTCAAGCCATTTTCGCTTGAAATTAAAGCTCATCAGTAGTGCTACTTATATATTCACATTCACAAATGCACACATGTATAGGTATATAATCTATGTAATTATATAGTCACCAATACATGCATGTACATTATATATATATATATATGATCTAGAGAAAGCCTTCGACAGAATACCCTACTGTGTGATATGGTGGGCACTGAGGAGACTAGGGATAGAAGAGTGGCTGGTGAAAGCTGTACAGGCCATGTACAGATACACTGTAAGTAAGGTGAGAGTTAACCATGAGTCCAGTGGAGAATTTTGTGTGTAGGTAGGGTTTCATCAAGGCTCATTCCTTAGTCCCTTCCTTTTCATCATTGTCCTCCAGGCCATAACAAAAGAATTCAAGACCTACAGCTTCTGAGAACTACTACAAGCTGATGATCTTACCCTCATTGCAGATTCCATATCAGAGCTAGAAGAGAAATTCCAGTTGTAGAAGCAAGACCTGGAATCTAAGGGCCTTTAGGTTAACTTAGCAGAGACTAAAGTCCTAGTAAGCAAGAAAACTGACAGGACCCTACTATCCCCTTCAGGTAAGCAGCCCTGTTCAATTTGTAGGAGAGGTGTAAGCAGGATCTCCATACAGTGTACTCAGTGTAAGCTATGTACACACAAGAGGTGCAGTGGATTAATAGGAAGATTATCAGAGAAGATAGTCTCTGTATGTGAAAGATGCCCAGGATCCATAAAAACTATAGAGACTCGAGAAATTGATTCTCTCAAATACCCTGGTGGCTCATTAGAGGTAGTAGATAATTTCTGCTACTTAGGGGACCAAATCAGTAGTGGGGGTGATGCATAGAGAATGTGATAGCTAGAATAAGAATATGATAGAGGAAATTCAGAGAGCTGTTACCTTTTTTGGGTATGAAAAGTTTCTCTGAGTGAAAGGAAAATTGTATGATGGATGTATATGGACAGTAATTCTACATGAAATGTGTGCTCTGAATGCAGAGGATATGCAAAGGTTAGAAAGAAATGAGTCTAGTATACTCCACTGGATGTGTAATGTGAGTGTACATGTTCAGCAGACTGCTAGTGCTTTAAGAGAGAAGTTAAGCATAAGAGGAATTAGTTGATGTGTGCAAGACAGAAGACTGCACTGGCTTGGTCATGTGATACTGATGGATGCCAACAGCTCCCTAAAGAAGTGCTGATCTCTCAAAGTAGAAGGAACATGCGGAAGTGCAAGACCCAGGAAGACATGGGACAATGTGCTAAAAAACAACCTGAGAACACTGAAACTTTCAGGTGAGATGACAAAGGACTGAGATGCCTGGCATCTTGCTGTACTCAAGAAGACCCATACTCTGCAGCAAAAGAGTTAAGACTAGTCCCCCTGGTGGTGAGGATTGACCTGCAAGAGTCCTGGGTTGGTGCCACGTAAAAAGCATTCATGGTGGTGCCACATAAAATTGCCCATGCAGTACCATGTAAAAGCACCAATACAGTGCTACATAAAACCACCCACGCAATACCATCTAAAAGCTCCCATGCAGCACCACATAAAGTACTGATGTGGAGCCACATAAAAGCACCCAGCACACTCTGTAAAGTGGTTGGCATAAGAAAGGGCATCCAGTCATAGAAACCATGCCAAATCAGCCTGGAGTCTGGTGCTGCTCCCCAACCTGTCAGCTCTAATCAAACCATCCAACCGATGCCAGCATGGACAAAAGAAATTAAATGATGTTGATGATGTATATATAAATATACACATATATACAACATGATGTGCTGTCTACACACAACAAATAATCAGTAATGTTAGAGATCAGAATAATTTACCATGTTAAACTCCTACTCTCATGTAAAATGCACATCCATGTACAGTGTTGCATATACTGTGAAATAGGCTAACAGAGCAAAATACTTTTAACTCTTTAGCATTTAAACTGACCAGATCCAACCTCTTACTCTGTGATTAATTCGAAACAATGCGAATAAATAAAGATTACATTTAACTGGGTAACTTGAATGCTAAAGAGTTAAAGGACAACAGAAAACAATGATATTTCAAAATATTCATTCCTACATCTGTTTCACCAATCTTTAAGTAACATTATTATGTAATTTGTAGGAACCAGCTTGTTAGGTTGTTTTTTTTTTTGTTGTTTTTTTTAAAATATGAACTACAATGTTCATATTTCAAAGTATGCCAGAAAGTGAATATTAAATGATGATAATGATGATGTTACTACAGTTACAGATCATCTTACCCCACTGTAAATTAGGTCCCTAATGTAGCAGAAGCTATCTACTGCTTCTAAGAAAACTTGTGGGTATTCGAATGTATTTATTTTGTATTCAAATGAATTTTATTTTGCACTCTTGTGCACCTGTCACATTTGAAGTCTATCTTTCTGGGATCCTGCTTCACTTCTTATGCATCAATTGTTTACCTTGGATGTATACTATAATATAACATATGTGTGTATGTGGAATTTCTGCCTACACTTTTGCTGTATGTCAAGCATAGCAATTTCCCTGATAATAGCAGTTCTATTGAATTTTAAATTAACATTGAAATTCTATAGAACTATAAAATTTACAGTGTTAGTGCTCCACATAATGTACATGCAGTGCCAATTATTATTCTTCAACTTCTTCTTCTTCTTCTTTAGATGTCAAAAACTCTCCTAAGTATCCTAGCTGTCCCTAATAACACTGTTGTTGTTGTTGTTATTGTTATTATTACTATTCATATACACTCAACAGATTAGATTGTTGGAAAAGAAAAGAATCCTAACATCAGGCTACAAGTATCCTTACATGCCAAGAATCCTTCTATTGGGTTACAACAAGTTGCCTTAGATGTCAAGAACCCTCCTAAGTATCCTAGCTGTCCCTAATAACAGTGTTTTCTGCAGCTTTACTAAACTGGGTTTTATGCCTATTTCTTCTATCCATCTGTTCAGATCTTTAGGGATAGTCCACAATGCACCTATAACTACTAGGATACATTTTATCTGCACATTCCATAGTCTCTGTAATTCTATAGCTAGGTCCTAATACTTTGCTATTTTCTCTATACCTCTCATATTGATTTTCTCATCATTTGGGACTGTAAAGTCAATTAGCTGACACTTTCTATTCATCTACTACTATCAAATCAGGCCTTCTAGCTCCTATTATTCTGTCAGTCTGAATGTTAAAGTCCCACAACATCTTGTATTTCTTACTTTCTAGTACTTTACTAGGTTCATGTTCATACCATTTATCAGTATGTTCAAATCCTAGCTTTCTACATTGCTCTTCCTAGATTGTCATGTCTTTTCTTGTATTCTTTCTGTGCCTGCATGCTACATTCACTTATTATTTTAATTATTTCTGAACAGATGGTCCCATTAAGTTGCTCAGAGTCTGGTTTGGTCCAGACCTTCAGGTGGAGAAGAACTGAGACGAGGTGATGAGCAGGGTGGCCAATGTCACCCAGAAATGGGCTGAGAGGAAGCTGTCCCTGAATGGTCTAGCAGAGGTGGTGAATGCATACATCGCATCCATCATCTATTACCGCTTGACTGTCATCCCTTGCCCCATTTGCTGGTTGACCTAGCTGCTGCACTTACTCTTCCGCTTTCTGTGGTAGGGACGCATTCCACTGGTCAGGCGCTCCATCTGCTGTCAACAGCCACTGAATGGAGGGCTAGGCATGCTGTGGTTATTGATGCGCAGACATGTGCTGAGGTTGCGGCATCTCCAGCGTTTCCTTGACCATGAGCAGGTGTGGTCACCGTTTGTCAGGCATGCTTTTCCTCAGCTCCTCTCTTTGACTGAGCTGCAATCCTAGATTAGGCGTAGACTGAGGAGGAGTACTTGGCACCTCAAGTGCCATCAAGCGGTCACAGCCCTCTGCTGGGCAGGCAATGCAGTCAGTGGTAGTTCCACTCTAACGTTCTGTAGAGGGCTAGTGGAGGGAAAGTACGACAATGTTCTCGGGAAAACTCTGGGTGTCGATGAAGATGAACAAACTGGTCTGTTTCAGGGAACTTTTGGGCCTGGGCCTATGGATAACTTCCAGAAATCCCTTGCCTGGCAGTGCTACCGAGGGGCGCTGCCTGTTCGGGATAAGCTTTACAGGCACAGAAGTGCCATCAGCTGGGCCTGCCCAAGGTGCACCCAGAATGATGAAACCGTTCTGCATGCCCTAGTCCAGTGCCCAAGTATTACTGACCTGTGGGTTTATGTCAAACACCTGCTGTTGTGTGTAGGACAGATCCAGCTGTCAGCTAAACCCATTGGGAAGATTTCCCCACTGCCCTCTTTTGGTTAGGAGGGGCAGGCAATTTTTATTTAAAGGGCTAAAGACGGACACTTTCCTCTTTGGCCAAGCCCTCATTAACTTTTTCAAGTTTCACTTGAAAAGGAAGTTGAGGGTGGAGAGGGAAGTGTTTCCTTGTAGCAAGTTTGTTGAAAGATGGGTGAATGTTGGAAGAATGACCAGTGGGAAAGAACCAATTTTGAGCGTGCACTGTGAAAAATTTAAAGGAGATTGATCAGGCACCCGTGGATTTTGTGAGCCCTTGTGGCTAATGAAAGAATGAATTATTATTATTATTATTATTATTATTGTTGTTGTAGTTGTTGTTGTTTAGGGTAGTGTTAGCATGTCAGGCAAAATGCTGCTGAGCATTTCATCTGTCTTTGCATTCTGAGTTCAAATTCTGCCGGGGTCAACTTTGTCTTTCATCTCTTCAGGGGCAATAAAATAAGTACCAGTTGAGTACTGAGGTCAATGTAACCGACATAGCCTTCCCCAGAAATTGCTGGCCTTGTGCCAAAATTTGAAACCATTATTATTATAATTGTTATTGTTGCTTTGTTTTATACAAATCATTCTGAGTCTGACCCAAAGATCTCAAGTAACAGCAAATTGGACTTTTTACTATGAGTGTTATTTATCAGTATTATTAATGAGAAGCAATGATATATTGCAGAGAAAGGAGGCCAAATACTGAGAATTAAGATTTCATTCACAAATTGTAATATTTGCAATTTTGAAAGACTTTAAAGAATTCAGATATTCTTAGGTTGATAGCAATTTTCTTAGGATGTGGCCAATATCCTAAGAAATGGGAACAGTTTTTTTTTTTTGTAGTTCTGATGTTTTGGGGTTTACTGATATTTGACGTTGGTATTTAAGAGTACCATTTAGTATTATCCTCAAAGCTCCGATGATCACAGGTACATTTTATAACAAAGCCTATCCTTCTCCTTGTCACTTAATACATGCCAAGTGGTTAGTATTTACACAACTTAGGAAGTTTATAAATGTTTGTTGCAGTTCATTTGAAGAACAATAGCAAATCCTCGTAAGGTAGAAACATCTGACCATGAGTGTGAAGTATTTCAGTGAAACCATAAAATCACACAAACTTTTTTTTCTTTCTTTTCAGTTGCTGAAAACAGATACCATCAAATTGAATCACCAATGGATGCCTCTACTCTTCCTGTCTGGTCAACATCATTAGGATTGCTACCATCAATATTGACACAATGAAAGGTAGGTCAGGAGAGATTGTGGTGATACTGGAACAAAGATGAGTAGCTGTGTATTGTGTGCAAGAAATAAAGTAGAAGGTTGCCTCAGCCAGACTCATCATGGACAAGGAATAGAGATACAAACTCCTCTGGGTAGGAAACTGCAATGAGATAGGTGGAGTGAGTATATTGTGAGCAAACAAATGAATAGATAAAGTAATTGAGGAGGTCAGAATATATGATAGGATAATTAAGCTTAGGTTTGTTATAAATAACTCAGTGATGACATCTCTGCATTTGAATAACAGTCAGGACTGACAGATGAACCAACGGATTACATTTTTATGAAACCCTTTTGCAGATAAACTGCATAACAAATGATAGTGACTCATTATTATGGCTGGCAACTTTAATGGACATGTTGGACAACAGCGAGAGGATTTCTCTGACATAAGTGGAAATTATATTTACAATACAAAGAATAAGGAAAGATCAAGGATCCTGGAACGCTCTCAGGCAAGAGATCTAACCATTTACAGTACAAACTTCAAGAAACTGACGGCCACCCTAATCACCTCCCAAATAATAAATGCACAATCCTGATAGATTTTTTTCTCACTCAGGATTGGGACAGGCAGTGCAAATGCTAAATTTTTCCTGGTGAAAACTGTTCAACCCAATACATATCAATGGTTTCTGACTTAATAAGACTGAAAAAGGAAAGTTAATTTAGAGGAGGAAGATATGGAAGGTGAAAAAATATTGGCTACTGATTCTGAGGAAAACTGGGAGCTTGTGTGGGAAGGTGCTGCAGGCTGCAGACTTGTTCTGTGGATGGTGCAAGGTGAAGTAGTGGTAAAATAGTACTGTAACTAGAACTGTAAACATTTAGAGACAGGCTTAGAAAGAGTGAAAGAAAGGGAAAGCAGAGTGCAATATAAAATTACAATATGGCAGATATACCTTGCAAAGGAAGAGGCAGAAAGAAAAGTGTCAGAGGCATGAAGTATTTTGAATTGCTTTGCTGTGTGCTTGTGGAAACCAAGACATCATTGGAGAGTAGTGTGTATGAAATGATAACAGCACAGTTACTCTTAATGACATCAAAAAGAAAATGGCATGAATGTGTTTCTGTGAGAGGCTGTTGAATTCAGAGAATGCATGAGAGAGAGTCTACCTTAAATAGATGTAACGGAAGGACCTGCCAGCCAGGTTGATAGCAGTATTGTAGATAAAGCATTTAAGCAAATGAAAGCATGGAAGTACCTGGTCCATCAAGAATTACAACTGAGATGCTAAAAAAGTTTGGAGGAGTTAGATACAGGCTAGTCACCTGCTTAGTCAGTCAGGCAGTACAAGAAAGCTTCATACTCAATAACTGGCTGTTATGCCAATTACTGGGTATGAAAATGTTTAAAGAGCAACAGAGATGCATAAGAGAAACAGTTATAGCCAAGTTGATAAAGATAATTAACCTCATTTTGTGCCCGGATGAAGTGTTACTGATGTTGCCTTCCTGTGACACCTAGACCATTATTTAGCTAAGAGTGCACTAATGTGTCCAGTTTGTAAATAGTATGGCATTTTCAATAGTAAAAATATGACTTTCATCATTTCTCATAAGTCACAAAATATAAGTGAGATAGCCTGGGGATTAAATTATTTTGATATATGGCAAAAAAAAATACAGCCAAGATTTAAGCAAGTATTTATCCAATTACTGCAAATTTTATAACATTTTTGATTAGCATTTATGGAGAATAGATTAATTATGCTAATCTGGGTTTTACTGTATGTATTACATATTTACGCAGGAATGCAGGACTTCCAGACTCACAAAAATGCTGAACTTGAAACTTTTGTAGAACACTAAATCAATATTTACTTTTATCACCAGAACCTGTCTTCATCAGTCTTTCAGCCAGCTATATATGTATATTATAATATTTGTGTTTATGTTCAGTTATAATAAAAACAATAATTTTACATTAATCTGATGGGTTACTCTATACTTTTATAGATTACTAATTAATTATTCTTAAACAAGAATATTGTTATTTACATTTGACGGATATTTGTCCTCATCTTTTGTTGTGACTTCAACATTTTGGCCAGTTAAATATATGTGTATATATATATATATATATATATATAATCTTTTACTTGTTTGAGTAGGGTTGCCACTTTGGAGTGTTTTAGTCAAATTGATTCCAGTACTTACTTTTGAAAGCTTGATACTTATTCTTTCAGTCTCTTTCATGGAGCTTTTAAGCTACGGGGATGTAAAGAAACCAACACCAATTGTCAAGCAGTGGTAGAGGGCAAACGCAAAGATATATTTATACAAGCTTCTTTTGGTTTCCACCTACCATATCTACTGACAAGGCTTTAGTCAACCCAGGGCTATAGTAAAAAACTCTTGCTCAAGTTACCATACAGTGGGATTGAACCTGGAGCCATGTGGTTGGAAAGTAAATTTTTTACCACACAGCCATGCCTATATACAAAACATGTGTATGACTTAGGATAATTTGCATAATTATATCGAAAATGAAGTAAGAGAAATAACTCAGAGTGGACAGTGACGTTAAGATAGCAAGGACAAAGAAAGGTATACTAAATACCATACAAAATATATTCTTGACTTATTGAAAAAATCATCACTTCATGAGAAATATAATCTAACATTTAGTAGCACTTGCAACAACTTTGAATGTATTTTTATTTCAATGACCCATTTTCTTGAGGAGGTTTTGATGAAAAAGAGGAGGATATAGCATCAAATAATGTGGAAGACAACTGGAGGTTCCTGCAGGACAACCTGTTGAGGGTGCTGACCAGATCTTTGGATAGTGCAAAGTTCCCACTCAACCTAAGGTAACATGGTAATGGAACAATGTAGTTGACAAAGCCATTAGGGAAAAGAAATAGGCATGGAAGGACTGGAAGAGCAGTGGTAGCAGGGAACTGTATCAGATCGCCAGAAAAGAAGCTAGGAGACAGGTTTATTTAGCCAGAGGGGAAGCAGATAAGAAAAAGTTTGCTAATGTTCTGCATTGTGAGGACCAAAGACTTGAAGTGTTTCGTGTTGCAAGACAGTGTGTGAGAGAGAAATGTGCCTGCATGGATGATGGCTCACTTGCATTTAATGATGCTGCAAAGAGAGAAACCTAGATACGCCACTATGAAACTATGAAAGGTTACTAAATGAAGAGAATAAATGAGAGAAAGAGAGTCTGCCAAATGTCGACCCAACAGAGGGACCAGCTATCCGAATTGACAGTACCTTGGTAGATAAAGCAATTAAGGGTATGAAGACAGGGAAAGCCCCTGGCCCATCAGGTATCACTGCAGAGATACTTAAAATATCTGGCAGTGTAGGCTATAGTCTAGTTACCCACATAGTCAACCAGTTGGTACATGAAGGAGTCATACCCAATGACTGGTGTTGCAGCACCATAGTCAACTGCTAAAACAGTAAAGGTGACGCATTAGATAGGAATAATTACAGAGGTATCAAATTGTTGGATCAGGTGATGAAAGTCATGGAGAGGGTCATAGCCCAACTAATTAGGGAGAGAATTAGTTTAGACGAGATGCAGTTTGGGTCTGTGCCAGGGAGAAGCACCACTGATGCTATATTTCTGGTAAAACAACTGCAGGAGAAATTGCTAGCTAAAGATAACCCTCTGTACTTGGCTTTCGTTGACACGGAGAAAGCCTTCAACAGGGTCCCCCAATCCCTTATCTGGTGGTCAATGCGGAAACTAGGGATAAATGAGTGGTTAGTGAGAGTTGTACAAGCCATGTACAGGGACGCTGTCAATAAAGTGAGGGTTGGCAACGAGTATAGTGAAGAATCCCAGGTAAGAGTAGGGGTCCACCAAGGATCAGTCCTCAGCCCCCTCTTATTCATCATAGTCCTCCAAGCAATAACAGAGGAATTTAAGACAGGATG
>NC_068994.1:22210100-22230618 GCF_001194135.2 Octopus bimaculoides
TCAGCCCCCTCTTATTCATCATAGTCCTCCAAGCAATAACAGAGGAATTTAAGACAGGATGCCCCTGGGAGCTCCTCTATGCTGATGACCTTGCTCTAATAGCTGAGTCACTACCAGAACTAGAGAAGTTTCAGGTGTGGAAACAAGGTCTAGAATTAAAGGTCCTTATAGTCAATCTAGCAAAAACCAAAGTTTTAGCAAGCAGGAAGGCAGGCAAATCACAATTCCCTTCAGATAGATGGCCCTGCTTGATCTGTAGAAAAGGCATAGGTAGAAACTCCATAAGATGTACCCAGTGCAAGCTATGGACACATAAGAGGTGCAGCAATATCAAAGGAAGGTTTACTGGGAAGATAGTTTTTGTGTGTGACAGATGTACAGGGGCAATAAACAGTGGAAATGTGCAGAAAACAGCTTCCATCAGATGCCAGGGGAAAAAACTAGAAATAATTGATAGCTTCCATTACATAGGTGAGCAAGTCAGTAGCAGAAGTGGATGCTCTGAGAGCATAGATGCTAGAATAAGAATAGCCTGGGTAAAGTTCAGAGAGCTCCTACCTCTGCTGGTAACAAAGGGCCTCTCGCTCAAAGTGAAAGGCTGGTTGTATGATGCCTGTGTGTGCGAACAGCCATGCTACACAGCAGTGAAACATGGGCTGTGACTGCTGAGGACATGCATAGGCTTGAAAGAAATGAAGCTAGTATGCTCCGCTGGATATGTAATGTCAGGGTGCATACTAGACAGTGTAAGCACCCTGAGAGAAAAGTTGGGCATAAGAAGCATCAGATGTGGTGTGCAAGAGAGACGACTGTGCTGGTATGGTCATGTGTTACGTATGAATAAGGACAGCTGTGTGAAAAAGTGTCACACTCTAACAGTGGAGGGAACCTGTGGAAAAGGTTATAGTGATAATACATGTTCAGTATCAAGTATTGATATGGCTGCATGTATATTATTACAAGAATTCTTACAGAGAAGAAGTATAAATTTAAGAACTATATATTTACTACATAAAAATATATTTTATTTACTGGTCAATGATGATACATAATCAAAATGTAGAATCTAGTTGAATGAAGTAATCTATGCAAGAAAGTTCAGAAATAGGAAATGTAGAAATAACAGCTACATGGTGGTTTTCAGCCCTGTGGCATAGAGAAATAGATGTGCATAGCAACGACATGAATGGCTCTGAGTGTAATCAACTGAGAAGCAAAGAGCAGGGTAAGCAAGCTGTTTTTATTAATGGAACACTAGACATTCTAGAAACATCCAAGTGAAACGCGAAGCTTCTTGAATAATTAAGAATTACATCTCATGATACAGATGCTTCGAGAAACTTAGTAAAGGGAGAATTCTCTATAAAACTTCTTGCAAGATAGATCATTCAACTATTTAGCTACAGACTACTACAGGATCCAGGAAGACCTGGGATGAGGTGGTGAAGCATGACCTTCAAATGTTAGGTCTCACAGAGGCAATGACAAGTGACTGAGACTTGAAGATATGCTGGTCTTGAGAAGATCTGGCAAGCCAAGTGAGATCGTAACCCTGGCCTATACCAGTGTCACATAACCAGCCCATTTAAGAGTTCCCTTCAATCGTCGGGCAATGTGCTCTGCTTGAGAAGACCTGTTGAGTCAAATGAAATCGTTGTCATGGCTGATGCCAGTACTGCCTGACTGGCACTTAAAATGCACCATTTGAGTGTGATCGATGCCAGTGCTGCCAGACTGGCTCCTGTGCCGGTGGCACGTAAAAAGCACCATACGTGCATGGTCAATGCCAATGCCACCTGACTGGCTCCCATGCTGGTGGTATGTAAAAAGCACCCACTACACTCTCAGAGTGGTTAGCATTAGGAAGAGCATCCAGCTGTAGAAACCTAGCCAGATCAGACTGGAGCCTGATGCAGCCCCATGGCTTGCTAGTCTTCAGTCAAGCTGTCTAACCCATGCCAGCATGGAAAGCAGACATTAAACGATGATGATGATGATGATGATGATTTACTAGTATTTACTAAATTACCATCATGTTTCCAACAAAGAACTGTGTGCACACATGTATCAGCCCACAGCCTCCCACCTCATAGCTATCCATCACATGTTTTGGTTCAGACATGTCCTCTGTCTCTCACTAGATCAATCCTACCAGGGCTTTACTCTCATTTGACACAGCAGCAGTGGGCTGGAAGAGGCCTTGTGGCAGGCCCAAGACCAGATGGCTGGATGTGATTAAGGAACATCTCCAGAGGATGCAGAGGGCTGATATGGGACTGTCAGTGATGAAGAGCACTGTTGGACGTGGTTGGCTCTATGCATGATGACGTCTCTGGGACCACTAACCTGGGATGACCCCAGCTTCATCAAGCAAGAGCATAAAGTAGAAACAGCAGCAGCACTAGAAACATTATTTGCTATAAATATTTGTAGAAATCTATTAGTTTGTTAAAGGGGATGAAATGACAACAATGGTAGCATACCAGACTAATTATTTTGAAACATTTAACTATGTTCTTTTACATTCTGAGTTCATATCCCATATTTTTTTGTCTTTGTTTTTCACCCATCCAGATTGATAAAATAAGTAGCAGACATGTACTGGTGTCAATTTGATTTACAGTGGCTCTTATCTATAAATTTGTGGCTTTTTGTAAGCTTAGAGATCTTTGTTAGGGTCTATGGTTATATTTACAGAAAAAAATGTGGATTTTTTACTAATTGGTGCCTGTCAGAAGCTGAAGACTTCGAATTTTTTGGAATTGGAAAAGCATCCCTTATAACCATCACTTTAGTCATGGAGTCAATGAAAGAGCTTTTTATGTGGTTACTCAGTCTGCAGGCAATAACAATCATATCTCCCTCATCATATCCAACCATTTTAAAAATAGGAAGAGCATTAGATATTGGTTCCTAATTTTGGCACAAAGCCAGCAATTTCGGGGAAGGGGGTAAATCATACATCGACCCCAGTAATCAACTGGTACTTATTTTTATCAACCCTGAAAAGATGAAAGGCAAAGTCAACCTCAGCGGAATCCGAACTCAGAACGTAAAGACAGATGAAGTGCCACTGGGTGTTTTGCCCAGCATGATAACAATTCTGTCAGTTCAATGCCCAAAAGACATTAAATATTAGAATTTGAAACAAGGTTTCAATAGAAACAAATACAAGTCTGACAAGAGAGATTTGAGACTGCTATATTCTGTATTTTGATTACATAAAGATTGCAGAAAGATATTAAAGGTGAAAGAATAGATCTGGGCATGAGATAAGTGATTGGCTGAATTGGTAACATAATGTTAACAGTGTTGGAAAATGTGTGTGGAATAAGAGATATACATACTTGTTATCTTCACTACAAATATATAAATCAAATCTTGATTTAGTTCTTCTGTTTCATATTTTCAGATATTACATTTTGCAGAAAAACTATCATTATCAAACCCCTTATTCTACGGAGGATGCTTTTCAAGAGTGTGAAACGATTTACTATGTTTGAAGGGACTGAGAAAAAGATAATCTAAAATAAAGACAAAGCAAAAACAAAACGACAACAAAAAAAACATCCAATTTCTGCAAACTCTGCTGTGCTGAAAAAGATTGATATACTTTGATTGATGTATTCTGGTTCGAACTGGCTTTCATGAAAATTTAAATTACACAGAAAGAAAGAAATAGTTGAGTTATTTACAAATTATTTTGTAAATTTAAAAAGTATTAAATTTTTTCTTCTTTTTGATCTTTGATTTTTCAGTTGGAAAAAATAAACATCCTTCTGAACAAGAAAAAAAAAAAACATGCTAAGCAACAAAAAAAATATTTATATTCTTACAAAGAAGCAAAACTGAAGGAAGCAAAAACAATCATTGTAGGAAATATTCTTATTTGATATTCAGAAAAATTCATTTCTATTGAGAAGTTAAAAAAAAAAAATTGGAAAAGAAACATTTTTTTAAAATTAGGAAAAATGGAACTAAATAATTTATCTGGTTTTATTTGATTTATCTCATTGTTTAAACACTCACATGTGCACACACACATGCACATATTTATTGTTGGCCTGAGATTAATCTCTGTTACTATACACAGTTTCACATTTAGTAACAGAAAGTAATCGGCTATACTATAAATATTTATGTTCTACTTTTGTATTGAGTACTTTTTCTAAATTCAGACAAATATACACACATATACATATATTTAAAAGATAGTGATAAAACCTCAGATACATACACACACATACATTAAAAGGTTTGATTGATTGACAGAATGGGAGAAATTAATGGTTATATTAATGTAAGAGTGAGATAGACTGACATATATATATTCAGAGAAAAACAGGAAGAAATTTTCTTGTTTTGGAATTTTTTCCAATTTGATTTTAGAAACTTTATTATAAATGTTATGAAACTGAATTTTTATTTCTAACTAAATATTACAATCTTTGTAAAATTGTCATGGAAAGTCATCTTGGACATAGTGGAGGGAAAAACATGCGTCAAAAGCAGTTCCTTCCCTGCAGCAATGCTGGTCATGCCCCACCCATACATAAAATGCCCCACATGCACTCAGAAAAAGTATACCATGGAAATATGTGTAACCCAAAATCCTATCCACCAAACTGCAGTTCCATGCATATGCACAATCGGTTACATAGTGCTACTGCTGTCAGTAAACCTTATTGGGACATTTATGGCAAGCCTCTCTCATTGGGAAAAACCTTGCCACAATCATCAATACCTCCTCCAATGCCAACAATGGCACCACCAATCCCCCCTTTACCTCTACCATCTCCAAGTTCCTCTTCCTCTTCATCCTCATCTTCACCACTGATAAATCAACCAAAAGGTACTGCTTCATCATCGCCCTCCCCCCATCACACTTCTCGCAATATCAGCAAGCCTTTCCATTGTGATGCCTGCCCATCAATGTCACCTCACCAGGCACACATAAACCAGTACCAGCATCTCGACAAGGTTTCCAACTTTCACTGCGATATCTGTCCACCTCCACACATGCCACCTCTTCTGCCGTCCTCTCCATCAACACCTTCACCTTCCAATTCAACATCCCACCACCAGCATTGCGATATATGTCCCCCTTCATCAACTTGCTCTTCCCAGCCCATGTCATCACCACCCATTGTTCATCCTCATCACCAAAATCATCCACAACAATCATTACAGCCTCCACCACCACCATCACCTATTTCAACAGTAACCACACCACATCAACAATCACAGCAACAGCAGCAGCAGCAGCATCAACAACAGCAGCAACAACAGCAACTATCCAACCAACATGTTCATCAAGAGAAACCATATCACTGTGATGTTTGCCCACATCAATTTGCCCGTCGAGATGCATTGCAGTGTCATAAAAGGACTCATACTGGTGAGAAGCCTTTCCGTTGCGATATCTGTAATGGGCAGTTTGCTCGTCGAGATACCCTGCAATGTCACAAACGAACCCACACTGGTGAAAAGCCATTTCAATGTGAAGTCTGCCCTAAAAAATTTGCCCGGCGGGACAAACTTCAATGTCACAAACGGACTCATTCGGGTGAAAAACCATATCACTGTGATCTTTGCAGTGGTCAGTTTGCTAGACGAGATACACTGTTGTGTCACAAACGAACTCACACTGGACTGAAACCTTTTGCCTGTGACCTCTGCCCTAAAAAATTTGCTCGATCGGATCAATTAACTTGCCACAAACGTACTCATTCAGGCATAAAACCATTCCACTGCAATCTTTGCCAGAGGCAGTTTGCCCAGCGGGATAAACTTGTTTGTCACAAGCGAACACACTCTGGTGAGAGGCCATTTGAGTGTGATGTCTGTGGCCGCCGGTTTGCCCGCCGGGATACCCTGCAATGTCACAAGCGAACCCACACTGGCGACAAACCCTATCAGTGTGATCTGTGCATCCAAAGATTTGCTCGACGTGATACGTTGCAATGTCATCGAAGGACCCACTCAGGAGAGAAACCATTCAGCTGTGAGTTTTGTGGGAAGCTGTTCGCTCGCACTGACAAACTGCAGCGACATAGGCGCACACATGCTAGGCAACATAGCCACCATCAACACCAGCATTCTCATTCAGCAGTTGCTGCATCTACAGTTCTACCAGCTGGCAGCTCTGGTCTAGCATCACCAGTGGCTGTTCTCCCTCCACCTCCTGGACCATTTGTAGTTGAGAGTAACAATAGTTTTGCTCGACCTGGAACCACACCTCCTGCCTGTAAAAACATCAAAGACTACACACCTGTTTCTGTGACGAACCATCTGTGGCAAGCAATCTATTCATGAAATTCAAATATTTTCTCTGCCGGACATCAGTTTCGCACCTGAAGTGCGATGAGCAAGATACATTGTTATTGCTCAAAACTTATGCATATATGCACATATAAATGTATGCTATCAAATATATATATATATATATATATATATATATATATATATATGTATGTATGTATGTATGTATGTATATAGTGTTCATATATACATAAAAATATCTGCTAACACATGTATGTTCCTATATACATAGAAATATATTATCTCATTAGCATGTCAGTATACACACATAACTGTGTACTCATACAAATATACATACATGTTCATATACTAGCAACTGAGGGCAAATTATATCTAAATCTGGTGAATTTCCTTTTCCTTTGCTTGTGTTTTAACTGTGAAAACAACATTCCTTAGAAATTCAAAAATGCTTGTTTCATTTTTTTTATATAATTTTTATATATTCACCGTAGTTATATCTTTTTTTCTTTTTATGCCTGAATGTCAATTTTCCATTATGTTATTAATATTTGCAGTTTATTGTTTGTATTATTGTTACTATGGTTGTCGATCTTAAAATTGGTAGAGAATCAGTTAAAAAAATGCCTTATGGTATTTTTAATTATGTCTGTTTATGTTCTTGGTTCAAATCCTGCCTAAGTCAAATCAAAGTTTACTTGGCCCTACATTCTACTGGGGTTGATAGAAAAAATTCCAGTTGAATTCTACGGTTGAGTTAGTTGACAGAATCCTCCTCCAAAATTTGTGCTCTTGTTCCTATGTTAGAAATTATTAATTTAATTAATGAATAGTATTTAGTTACATCCCTTTATGTTCTGGATTCAGATACTGCTGGGAGTGACTCTGCACCCTTTCCCTCAAAATTTGTGAACCCATGCCAATAAAAGAAATTACCATTACTTAACTTCTTTTTTACCTGTGTTCCTAGGCTTTAATTTTTGTGTTAATGCTAAAGACTTGAGAAAATGAAAACAAACGGAAAATAATCATCAAAATTAATTAGTAACCATGCAAATTGTTTTGATTTTTTAATTAATTAAATGTCACTTTTATATTTTAGTTGTGTATGTGAATGAATTTTAATGCATGCATTTAAGAGAGAGAGAGAGTGGATTATCTGTGTGTGTCTTTATATGTGAATGTGTTTCGTGTGTGTATGAATGTACTTCGTGTGTGTGTGTGCATGTATGTATGTATACACACACATATACATACATATACATAATGTGAGAAATGATAGCACAAAACTGGAATAAGGACTGCCAAAATCTTCAATCATTAGTTGGTACCCATTTGCCCCAGACCAGCTGTGAATCTCAAATATGTCTTTTGCACAAGTGCCATTGCATAAATAATAAGCTTTGAAGTCTATTGCATGGGTTACATTCCTAGCTAAGGCTACTTATTCAATATCCATTTATGCATCTTGGGAAAGGCATGAACATCCCAACATTCATTTTCCAATTCTCTGAAGTCAGCTTTTCTTTAATGGATCTCCCTGATTACAAAATATGAAGCAATTGACTCTGTTTCACTAGTGCATGGGAATAAAAAATGTCTCAATTGATGTATGATAATATAAACTGGTTGGTGGATAATATTGGAGGTGTGTTATTAACAACTTAAACTTAATTTCTTAGTGTTTCAGACAACATTTTTGTGTATATTAGGCAGAGTGTGTAAACTAGTTAGAGAAATTTTAAATAAATCAAGCAATAAACAATGATAAATTGAGTCCTATTTTGTATTATTATATTGTTTGCATAGTAAATGATATTTTTTTATTGCTTTGTTAATATATTTATATATGTATTTACATATGCACATGCATACACATACATATAGTTTTGTATGTATGTATATGCATGCATTTTATATTCATTGCTCCAAGCAGGGTTAGGTATATAGATGTGTGTGTGTGTTTTTTGTTTTGGTAGCAATTAATTTTACAATTAGATACTTCTTCTACTGATCATTCAGCAATGATGTAGAGATGAGGCACCCTGTTTTCTGCTAGTCAGCAAAATCAGAGTAAGCAGGTTAATGTGCTTTACTCTGGAATATGATACAATGGTTGTTGTTAAGATGAGTATATGGTTAATAAATTTTCTTTTGCATTTGTACAAGTTGGATCCAAGTCTCACCCAGAGACCTTAAGAGACAACAAGTTAGAAGTTCATGTAGGTGTTATGCCTAGGGTACCATATATTTGGATTTGTACAGTTATTATTATTATTATTATTCAGGTCACTTCCTGGAATCAAACTCAGAATCTTGGGGTTAGTAGCCCGTGCTCTTAACCACTACACCATATCCTGGTGGGCAATTATGGGGTGAATGTTTGGGCTTTTAAATCTAATTTCCCCAAGACACCTGATGACGGTTGTAGGGTATATCACCCAAAACATGTTAACAACAAACAAGAGGAGGACAGATATCCATCAAATGTAAATAATGTGTAAGGCATCCTACTTCAATGATTAGTTATGTTTAAAACAAGAAGTTTCATCTTGGACATGACAGACACAGGCAAAGCAGCCACATCAATATTAACTCTGCACCTACCCAGCCATCATTGTCGGTGGTGCTGGCAGTGATGTCATCCATCTATCGAGAAGAGCAATAAGAAAACTTCTTAGGAGGTTTTTTCACTCAACAAACTCAATACTATTGTTAACTCTAGCTTTTAAACCAGCCATATCTGGCTGAAATGTTCTACCTGTTTTATGTTCAAACTGGTGAGATTCAGCTTCTCACACTTACCCTACAATGTCATTCTAAAAATAAACAATCACATCATCAAAATCTCTAAGCTATAAAATAATGCATGATTAATTCAAAACAATCTGAATAAATAAGCATTACCTTTGGATGAATAATCTGAATGCTAAAGGATTAAGATGTATTTCACATACAGAAATTTAGAATAATCAGTTTCCAATAAACAAATGATGGATAGTCATAGAAAGAAATATTAAATATTTCATGCAGTGTCTAAACTTTATACCACAATATTATATAATATAATAGCAAATACAGTGAGAATAATAAAAGTAAATATTCATCAGTCCTAATTTCTTAGTCTACTCTATTTTCTAGTTTCTATTCCTCTATTCTTCTTTTCTGTTTTCTGTTTTACCTCAGTCTGCTACTTTTATTGTTCAGCCATACCAGCAAGATTCCCTCATTGCAATGCCATGGCATTTGTGTTGGGATCAGAATAAACCTGCAGGAAAAAATTCACTTCCTTTAAAGAACTGCCTCTGATTACAGTGTGACATTTATGAGTTTAGATAAGAATGTATGGCATAAAAAGAAGATATTTTGTGGATGTTAAGAGACAGAAATTTGTTTCAATAAACAGGTTTGAAATAATACTGAATAAGCATAAGGCACAGGTGTGGATGTGTGGTAAGAAGCTTGCATCTCAACCACATGGTTTTGGGTTCAGTCCTACTGTATGGTACCTTGACCAACCAAAGCCTTGTCAGTGGATTTGGTTGATGAAAACTGAAAGAAGCCCATCATAAATATATATCTGTGTGTGTCTCTTTGTGTCTGTGTTTGTTCCCCCTGCCATAGCTTGACAACTGCTGTTGGTGTGTTTACATCCCAGTAACTTAGCAGTTCAGCAAAAGAGACTCACAGAATAAGTATGAAGCTTAACAAAAAGTAAGTACTGGAGTCGATTCATTCAACTGAAAATTTTTGAAGATGGTGCCCCAGTATGGCCACATTCTAATGACTGAAACAAGCAAAGGATCAACGATAAGTTTGAATGAGTGGGAAATACACGTTGAAAGGGTGTAGATAGTATAATTTGAAAGGTAAATCACTGATGTGGTGCAGATATAATTGTATTGGCATACAAATTGTTAGAATGTAAAGTGTAGTGTGGAGGAAGAGGATAGTAATGAGTTAAGCAAAAAAATACGAGGACTATGGTGGTGAAAATATTCTGGAAGGGAAAATTAATAGGGATCTGTTGATAGTGAACCTGTGACTGGAGCGAATTCCCTTTTCTCCAGCTTGCTACAAACTTGTTTTGCACTATTCCTTTCTGATCTTTGCTAAATCCTTATCTTTCTCAATCAGTGTGGCTTCAAACTAAAGTTCTATTCCTCACTAATTACTCTTAAGTATCCATCCAACATACAACACATTCTGAAATATTTTTCCAAGCATCTTAAATGCTCTACAGTGCACTCCGTATTAGTTAAGTCACCAAGTCACTCAAAACCTTAGCTGCCCTTCTACCAGCTTCATCAACTGCATTACATACAAACATTGTAATACACTATACGTAAGTGAAATGTTATGCTGTTTATGTGACTTTCTTTGAACATCTTCCTACTATTCTCTACTGTAATCAAGGCAAAACCCTTGTGCCCCTCCACATTTCAATTCTTCTGATCACCCTGTTGACCATCTCTCAGTGTCCAGAGTTCCAAAAATATGAACCCTACATTCCTACAGACAAAAAAAAGTACTTCATATTTGGCATAACTTTATTCATGGGGTAGTTTATGAATGATTACACTGTTTTTGCAGCTAATCATTGAAATATAACTCAAACATACACTGCTATGGACACAACCTCTACCTTACATCCAGCATTAAATAACAGATAGGATGGAATGAAATGTTTGTAATTTCAAAATGACAAGAACAAGTGTTAGTAAATCATTAGTTTACAATGTCAAAGATTTTGATAATAGTTGAGATTTTGCTAAAGCATTACTTGCTAACCTAAGATATCCAGAGAAAAAGATAGTGGAGATTATCCCACCATCCTTGTGTTTATGGATGGCATGGATTACACCTGAAATACATCATCTCACCCTGTACAGTATATATCAACTCATTTATGAATCCTACAACAACCTGAGATGTAACTTCAACATTTACTCCTAAATATTTCTTTGGTAGCACCCAGCACTCACAGCATGTCTCCTTACTGCTACAGCCATCTCTCCTGATTCCAGCCTTTGCATCATTGCATATCCAACATAACAAGTTAGACTGATCATTCATTATGTTTTGTGAAATTATAACATCACTCCTCAGCTTAAAATGAGCCACTAACTCCTTCTGCTTAGATTTCACTGATAAGATGGATGAGGCTATTGCTGGTAAGAGTAGTAGATGATGAGAGTGATAAGGATACATATGTAAACTATACCTGTCAGTGGATGACAGTAAAGCTGTTAAGTAATAGTGCAAGATATCAGGAGGAACCTGGGACCAGCACATTTACGCCAATTGAATACTACTTGTATGCTTCAAATGTGTGTCACAAACACACGTTCTAGATCTGCCATTGCCTGGCAGATAACCCTTTACTGATCAATACACTACGTAGGCTTCTGTCTCTTCAGTCATCACTACAAGAATCTATGAACTGTCAAGCTGTGTACCATCCCAGCCCAACAGATCAATAAGAGAACCTTCAGGTGACCATTTGGCCTTCTTGAAACAAACTGAAATTTTCAAATCACACTGCTTTGAAGTATAAGACATATTACATAATATCCTAGATAGTCATGAAAATTCTAGATAGTCATGACATTCTCAACTTCATTTCTCTCTTTTATCATTTTTACTTTTCTTCTCTAGATAAGACTGAAAAATGCTGAAAGGACCCTGGGTTTTATCATATATACATGTAATCTTCACTTGCTCCTAAAAGTAGGTGATATCAAAAAGAATTCTGTGTCCACTGATATAAATGATGTATATAACATTACAGTACAGTCATCAAATACATACCAAATAACATTTCAGTTTCTCATATACACCAATAGACATAAAATCCAAATGTTTGCCAGACATTTTGAAGGACAGCAACATACTTCATTAAGGAGAAGTGTCTTGGATATGCCTAGTTCCATCAGGTCTAAGATCATGTTGCATGCACTTCAATGTTGCACCTAACTACACTGCAGCATTGTTGTCATGCTACATTTATATTTGCCATGAAATATGTTTAAAAGCTGACATACACTACAGTGGAATCAAATTAGATGAACATGATACACCAAAAAAGTGATGTTAATCACAAGAAGTATATGTGAAAGTGATTGAATAACGTGAATCAAATTCATATATTACAAAATGGCTGTGCTGACAAACAACCAGTCATCATCATCATCATCATTATCATTTAATGTTCGTTTCCCATGATGGCATGGATTAGATGGTTTGACCAGAGCTGGTAAGGCCAGGGACTGTACCAGGCTCCACTGTCTGTTCTGGCATGGTTTCTATGGATGGATGCCCTTTCCAATGCTAACCACTCCACAGAGTGTATTGAGTGCTTTTTATGTGGCACCAGCACTGGTATCAATTTTGCTGTAGTGGACAGGTCTTCTTGAGGACATCTCCTTCATAAGGCCCAATGTGTTGAGATCAACCTTCAGTACTTCATCCCATGTCTTCCTGGGTCCCCCTCTTCCACAAGTTCCATCCATTTTAAGTGATCAGCACTTCTGTATGCAACTGTCTACATCCATATGCATCTCAAGACCCAACCAGCAGAGTCTTCTGTTTTGTTCACTGCATCTAATTTCTCTTATGCCCAACTTTTTTCTGTTGTACATGTACACTGACATTGCACACCCAGTGGAGCATACTAGATTCATTCCTCTCTAACCTTGACATGTTTCCTACATTCAGGGCCCACATCTCACTACCATGTAGCATTGCTGTCCATATACATGCATCACATAATTTTCCTTTCACTCCTTTCATCTGTCTTAATGTTTTGAGTTCAAATTCCACCAAGGTCAACTTTGACTTTCATCCTTCCAGGGTTGATAAAATAAGCACCAACTGAGTACTGAGGTTGATATAATTGACTTACCCCACGCTCAAATTGCTGGCCTTGTGCCAAACTTTGAAACCAATATTCAGTTGACATACAAAGCAGTTATGAATTTTGTAAATACATAACTCCTAAACTCCAAATTGATGTGTTTTGTTTTGACTTTAGTTAAAATTGTAAACAAAACAATTCCACTCACTTTTCAACTTCATTCTTACTTGACATTTTACATGAATATTTACAAAACTGTTTAATAAACTTGTTGGTTGGTGATCTACATAATTCCATAAGGAGCACAAGGCTGGTTTCCTGGTTTCTGTAGCATACACATATATTCCTCCCTGGATGGGACACTCATCTATCATTGAATTATTCATTTTTAACAGCTGAGTGGATTGGAGCAATGTAAAATAATTTGTATTGCTCAAGAGCACAACGCATCACCCAGTCCAGGAATCAAAACCACATTCTTACAGTGATCAGTCCAACACCCTTACCACTAATTCCTTTGCCTCTACATCATCTTGTACTTGACATTTTTATCAAATAAAAGATTCTTTCATTCTACATTTGTGTATTGAGTACTTTCTGTTTGACTGTAGCTGTTTTTGTTAGCACTATCATTTCATGTGTAGCCATTGCTGTCATTGTCGTTGTTGTCGTCATCGTCATCATTGTCATTATTCTCATTATCGCCATCATCATTTTAGCATCCACTTTTCCATGATTGCATGGGTCATATGGAATTTTGAAGTAGATTTTCTACAGCTGGATGTCCTTCCTGTTGGAAGCAAGGTAATATTTCCCTTTGATTGGACCTGCTTTCAAAGAATATTGAAAAGGAACAACATCACTTGTAAGATAGTGACACTCATTTATGGCCATTGCACAATGTTAAGACAAGGAGACACAAGCATACATGCACTCATACATTTTTAGTCGAATGAATCAACCCTAGTACTTATTTTTAAGCTTGATTCTTATTCTAGCAGTCTCTTTTGCCAAACCAATAAGCTATGGAAACAGACAAACCAACACCAGTTGCCAAGTGGCAGTGGGGGACAAACACAGGTACAGAGAGACACACACATAGATGTATATATATGGCAGGTTTCTTTCAGTTTCCATGTACAAAATCCATTCACAAGGCTTTGGTCAGACTGAGTCTATAGTAAAAGACATTTGCCCAAAGTGTCATACAGTGGGACTGAACCTGGAACCTTGTGGTTGGGAAGCTAACTTATTACCACATAGCCACACCTGTGCTTCATGAGTAATGATTCACCCATTTCATCAAAACCTCAACACACTGTTCCTGTTGCCAAGGAAAACTTCATCCACAAATTTGGCAGCATACAGCTGTGACAACAACAAAGATAACAACTACAACATCACTAAAACTAGCAACTGAAAAAAACACCAGTAACAGCAGCAGCAACACCAGTAACAGCAGCAACAGTAGTAACATTCATGGAAGCAACAGCAACAAAAATAACAAAAGAGACAATGACCCCAAGAGCCATCACATCACCAACAACAACAGAACAAAAAGACCATGACACCCAAGACATGCTCCTCCAAAGCCTGCTTGGGAGTAATCAGACATATTGCATGGTGAAGGTGACACAGAAGAAAGCAAATGGCAAAAAGTAACAAACAAGAAAAAGGAAAAGGGGTAAAAACAGGCCAATAAAAATGATGGTGGGTTCAAACAGACAGAAGAAACACCCCAACAATGACACTCCAATAACAAAAACAACACCAATACTACAAACACCATCCTCACCATCGTCATCCTCACCATCGTCATCCTCACCACGACAGTCATCACCAGCACAGACACAACGAACATCGTAAACACCAGAAAAACCCATAGTGCACCTGAACCAAGAACAACAACGGCAAAGAAACATTATATACTTCACTACCATAAATACAAACAACAAAGTATTAATGGAGTGCATACATAAGCACACAAATATTATTCAGAACGATTTCATCAAACCAACTGATAGCACACCATCACACAAAAGTCATACAAACAATAAAAACCATATGCAACACCATAAAAAAAGCAAATGTCCTATCAAAGTAGGAACCTTCAGAAGGGATATCAATAAAAGACTTTAGGAAACACCAAAGGAATGGAATACATGTCTTCCCCAAGTCACCGAGAATTAATGATCTTTTCTCACTTTTCTCCTTCCGTTGAACATGTTCATACTCAGGATAGGAGGTGTAAATTCAGGTGACCTGTGATCGTCTTAGAAGTAGGGTCACCTGCTAAACGACCCCAGGTCAACAGACATAGATGTAGTGGACATCGATCCATGAGCCTTCGTGCTCATTTTTAGTGGATACGAGACCTACTTACTTCCAGTCAACCGGGAATAGAATTCAGAGTAACTATATTTTGGAAAATTTTGAATCTCACGATACGAACCATTTTCTGGTACCCAGAAAGTACTGAACGTGACCAGCAGCGAAAGCCAAACAATATGACCGAGTGACCAGATTTCTCCAGAAATCTAGAGTGCTTCCTGGGAAAGTCTCATTCTTTAGTGTTAGTGAGATTGGAATGGTATCTTGGACGCACGCTTGGATTGTGTGAGGGTAACCAATTGATGGGGGGATGCAAAAGCCTCACAAATTTGTTCAGACGCTTCCAAATGACAGGTTCCTGCAAGATTTTCAATGTCGACATGAACAAACATCGGGTCATCCACAACATATCTAGATAGAAGATAAGATAGGGATAGCGTAGACTCTTCATAATTTAGAATTGTCAGTTACACAAACCATAATTTTTTTTTATCTGTACGGTCAACCTAGATTAGGCCCCGTTACCAGGAACTCAGTGACTGACAACTGAACGCCAAGCTTACAGAGACCAGATTAATGATGGTATTAACGGGGGAAATTGTCGACACCCAATATGATTCAGTCTGAAAAGAGCGATTAAAGCATAATCAATTAAGAAATAGCGGTAGAGAGAAATAGACTAGAAGTTGAGCAAGTTAGAAACTTAGAATAGGTGCTTAGGGAAGGCATTTTCCCATGACCAATTCAACGCAAAGCACGAAGGATACGTTGTCAGACATAAGGCGCGTTCTCTAAGACACGAAGGGACAAATGCCGCTCGACAGGCCCGAATGACAGTGGGGTATCTTGGAAACAAAGTTTTGAATTGGTCTTTGATGGACCATGATGTACGTGTGTTGCTCAAACCCGAGCAGTTTTGTTTGGATTTTCAGCGGCACTTCGATCGACTGTTCGAGATGAACTGCAGACCGTATTGTAGAACGGACTTCAGAGTCTACCCCGACGACCTGCCGCAGCCGTCAACGAGAGAAGCAGAATGTTGCGAAAACCCATAACAGCTGCAGAAATATGGGAAGCGATGATTGGTTGCACGGCGGAAAAATTAAAGCTGTTTTAGATAGCTGATTTGGAGACCTGTTGGCAGACACCTGCAACTGGCAGCAGAACGAAGGAATTTCCAGTTTTGTAGGTCGAGGAGAGATAATACTGCTCTCAAAGGACGTGTAGTAATGCCGTGCGCATGCGTAGTCTCACGCATGCGTGGAATTCAACATACCAAGCTTTCCCGCTTTGATATGTCTCTTTCTTGCTGGCCAGCGATTGAGCATGGACGTGTTTAGCTATCTCTCTCCATCTTTCGGACTTACACTCGACAGCTCGCTTACATCTACATACCAACGTCCCAACAACCATGCTCACACACACACAGAAGCTGTAACAACAAACAAGAGCTAAAGATGTATATATTTACCACCTGAATAAATGTTGTTTGTGTTGATAGTCTGGAGTTCAGCGTTCCGTTAATTTCTAATTTTATATAGGAAAGTCAGGTATACATCTAATGATGTATAACCCACTTTCCTATAGACGCAAACAAGGGAAATCACATTTAAAATATTGTCTCATAATCCTGCTAAGTACAGAATTCAAAATTTTGACTAAGGGATCTTCTAAGGGATTAGTGAAGAGATTAGTACTGTCGTTGATGGTCTGACTGGTGATGCTCAAACGTGGGCAATACCATTCAGATCTGTCCCAGACGACTTCCATCTCATGCAATACATCGTATAGAGCACGAGCCAGGAAAGTGGCATGAGTGGGATCCTGATAAATTTAGATTAATGGAAAGCTTTCAATAGAGTCGACCATCAAAATTTGGTGGCTGTGTTCAGCTCACAGCAGATGGTTTAATTCCTGTCTTCAGTGGTTGGATCACTGCAATGTACAACGACGTAAGATTAATGGTTAGAGTGAATGACGTATTGGAGCCATGCAGCATCATACGATCGGTCCGTCAACGTTATCACCTTTCGTCTCTTCTGTTTGTACTGATTCCTGAGTTACTGTTACGGAAACTAGAAACACTGAGGGAGTTATCGTGCGCGAACTAGGACGCAGAAGAACCGTGACGGCATACACGAACGAGGTCACCGTCATAGTGTCTGATACCAAGCACTTCGAGGTAATCGGAACTGTTTAAAGGAACTGCGAGGTGGCGACAGGAGCAGCAGGCCTGCAAATCGGCTCCTGAAGAGGTGGGTCGATGCCATCCAACAGCGTCGTAGTGCCCTGGACAGACGGACTCGTTAAACTGCTCAGGGTCTGATTTGGTCCATATCTCCTAGTGGAGAACTGAGATGAAGTGACGACCTAGAAATATACCGAGATAAAGCTAGCCTTGAAAGGGCGGACAGAAATTATGAGCGCTTACATCGCCTTTGTCATATATTACCGCCTGGCCCTTTTGCGTTGCTCTAATTCACGTCTGACTGCTCTCAAGCTTTTTGTATCCCGCTGATGATGCACTCCATTTGCTGTCAAAACCCGCTGAGTGAAGCACTGGCATTCCATGGCTGATGATGCGCAGACTGAGGCTGCAACATCTCCAGCCATTCTTTTGCTACGAGTAGGTATGGTCACCGTTTGTCAGGTGGGTATTTCCACGACTAGTCTCTTTGACAAAATTGCAGTCCTAAGTCATACACAGACCAAGACAGAGCGCTTGGTATCTGGAATGCCGTCAGACGCTCACAGCTTTCTACAAGTTGGGCAGTGCGATCAGTGAAAACTTCACTATGGAGTTCTGTAAAGTGTTAGCAAAAGGTAAAGCGACAATATTCTCGGAGAGACTTTGGGCGTCAACGAAAATCAGTAGGCCGGTCTATTCAATCGGAGCGTTGCTGGCCCGAGATAAACTCTACTGGCACGGAAGTGCTGTCATATGTGACTGCTCGAGATACCCGCTGAACGACGCAATTATTCTGCACGCACTCATCAGTGCCCGGGCATTCCTCACTTGTGGATTTGTCAAGCACCTGCAGTCACGTGTAGGACGGATCAAGTTATCTGCTGAGTCCATTGTTATCTGATTGTCCAGTCGCCTTCCTTTGACCTGGTATGACAGGTAGACTGTATCTATTTGGTAGATAATTCAAAAAAATATCAGCCAATCCAAATATGTGGAAACTAAAAAACAAAGGAGACTCTCCAGTTCTGTGCATATAGACTATCTGTAAATCTTGGTAACTGCAGTAATTATGCTTAGCTGAGCACATTCAGTAAGGAAATAGTGGAGGAACGCAAGGATACGACCGTTCCGTTCCTTTTTTAGGTAATGCAGACCTGAGGTTTAGGTTATGTGCTCCTATCTACCCAACATTAGCGTATCTCCAGCTCCTAATATCTATTTCTATCACTGAGCAAGACCGAAATTTGTCATTGCTTTCATTAGTAAAAATGAAAAGATTCGTTTCTCACTGGAGTGTCCGTTGTTTTCAACTAAAACATTGAAATAACCGATAGTACTGATGTTATCTCCCTTGTATGTTTTGTCCTGTAAACACTTGTTATACCTTGTTTAACGACATAGATAACTAAATACAATAAAACGAGACTTTACATGTGGTATATTAATCAAGTGACTGCTACTGGACTGACAACCACTAAATATTTTTTAAAGAAAATTGGTAAAATAAAACAATAAGTAACAATTGCTCTTACAATTGAAGGGAAGTAACTCAATATATTACACTTCGCATATTAAGATGTAAGACAAATTGTTTTACACATAAACATTCAGTATCAGGCAGGAATCTTTTATCTTTTTAATCTACACTTTTTTTTATCGGTGTTTTCATGCCTTTCTCTGCAATCTTGGCTTGTCCATTCGATTGTAGGAATTGTGAAATGGATGTGATATGGTGAACGTTTTGGATAAATTTTAAAATTCTTCAGTAGATAATTGCGAAGCATTGTCTGAAATCAGAAAATCTAGTATATACCATGTTGGTGGGAACTGATTTCAGCTTATTTATTACTGTAAAACTGCTTTGATCTTTTAATTGCATTACTTCTGCAAATATGTAATCATCATTATTAATTGAGAATAAATCAACAACAAACATTGACCAAGGACGTTCTGGTACCCATGAGACAGTAATGGTTCTTCAGTGTTGTCTGTTCTGAATTTAACACATAAGGTACATTTTTCAACTGCTTCCTGAATTTGCGAATTCATGACAAGCCAAAACAGAACATCTCTGACTCTCTTCTTACTTCTTGCAATACCTTGATATGACTGGTGAACCCTGTTCACTGTTTCACCAATGATTCCGGGGCGAATATTCTGTCACTTTTGAAAAACAGTGTCGTGAATGCAATTTCATCACAGACTTCTTAATATGGTTTCAATGATAGGGGACGTTCCTTTCTTAATTTTGGCCAACTGTTTAGCACAGTCACGTAGGGTTGTGAAGCTAACACTTCGACTGGATGCTGTCTGATACTGTTCCAGTTTTGTTGGTGGCATCAAAAGTGAGTTGATAATATCAACAACTAGCAATTCATCATAGAGGGAATCATCATGTTCATTTTGTTATGCTCTAGAGAAATTATTTGCTATCAAAATCATTTTCCATTCTCGTGGTGTGAGAAGATAAATAATTTGATGGAAAATTGATAATAATGGATTGGGATCAGTTTCAACCATCGTTGTTTTTCTGTTCACATAGTCATGGAACCGTCTGCATTCAAAGACTGTTGCTTGCAGTTCCTTCTCTAGATCCGGGTAACTAGTCTTTTTGGATCTAGTTCAAAACGGGGGCACCAGTTTTCATTTATGTTTTATGTAGTGTTTTTGGTACCGAAAGACTTTCAAACTTCGTATACTTATCTATTTTGTGTTATAGAACAGAAAAAAATTTTTGTATTCGAAGTTATTTCGTGTAAAAAATTGTCCTATTTCGATAATTTCAACCAATCACTGACAAGTATTCAGCTGTTTATAGTTACTCCTTTGGCAGTTTAAGCGGTTCCTTTGGCAGTTTAAGCGGT
>NC_068994.1:22231217-22233329 GCF_001194135.2 Octopus bimaculoides
AATAGGTAAAGGAACATTTTATGGTACGACCCACTATTTAATATAGCAGTATAAACTAATATAGCTAATTTTGTTGTGTTTGAGGAGAGTCGCTCTCTCTTTTAGTGCATTATTATTTAAAACACTCACCTGTAAAGTTTCCACTCATTTACTTATTTATTTTTACAAAAATTTTCATTGCGTCTTGCACCCTTTTCAATAGTCATTGAGTCAACGACTATTGAAAAGGTTGCAAGACGCAACGAACATTTTAGAAAAAAAAAGTAAATGAGTGGAAACTTTACCAATGAGTGTGTTGAATAATAAGGCACTAAAAGAGAATGACACTCCCCAGACACAACAAAATATGCTTCAACACACGAACTCACACAAAGAATCTTGCAAACCAAATCCAACAATGAAATAATGTAGCTAGAGAATTTATTAATTTAATCGCCAGGGCATAAGTACAGAAAAATACTGAATAGGAACTGTGTTAAGGTTAGTTATTCAACTGGCAAAAATTCCGGGTTATAATGCTGCAAAAGTGAATAGAAGAGAAATGATCATGCAACTGTAGAATTCGTGAGAACTGTCTACTAGACGGTAACTGTTTGGCAAAGTCGATAGTATACAGTGCAAAGGTTGAATCAAACAGTAGTGATGAACCTAAAACATATTCACGAGAAAAAGCACTCCATTCAAAAACCGTTATTACAACCATAAACATTCATTTGTCATTCCCGACAGAAAATGTGCAACAACTTTGTTGACGTCTATATGGTTCTTGCGTGAGACAAGTGTAACGATGATATGTTGCAAATAAACGTGAGGAAACAAATATGTTATTTTTTGTAATGGCCATTTATTTACATCGTTACAGTATAAGATAAACTTCTTCGAGTTGTTATTTGTAAATTGTTTGCCGTTCTGTTATCCTTTCTGTAGGTAATGAACTTCAACTGTGAGTGGCTGCTAGAAGACTGTTGGAAAAAGGAGATAGAGAAATAGTAAAAAAATTGAGACAAGTAGAGAGGGTAAGCGCTGTGTAGTCCCTCGCATAAGGTGCTTCCGCCGTCGGCGCCGAAAGAGAGAAGGAAGAACTGAATTTGGTTATCGTTAACTGAATTTGGTTATATGTGCTGAAAAGCTGGATGGAGGTAAGAAAACATTGGAAAGTAATGGGTTTATCTCTTTTGCACTGTATTTAATCCAAAAATGTTAACTTAAACAATAATACTTAATTAAGTGTGATAATTGACTTACATGAATTTCTAGGTGCAAAAGCCAAGAAGAATAGGAAGGGGACAGGTAGAAAAATGTAAATTCGGTTTCGTAAATTCCTGGCTTAGTTTCTAGGAAGCTATTCGTTACACAACTTCTCGTAAATTCAAGATTACTTGGTCTATTGTAGATAATGCGCAACCATACGACTACGGGAGTTTCAAATCAAAAATGCAGTGTGGCATTTGTTTGAACGAAAAACTGAGAATTTTAACTCAAGGCACAACTAATTTGAACAAAAGAGCTGAACTGTTAATGCCTTGTATGCATGCGACTAAGTATCTTTTATGCAAGCACAAATCTCCTTCAATTTCATTTTTGTTCAGAAAAAAACATTCGTTTTCGAAATATTTAATTAATAGGTTTTATTGATATATGTCTCCATGTGCGTGCGTGTCTATATTTATGCATATGTACATAGGCATGTGTATATGTATGTATGTATGTATGTATGTATGTATGTATGTATGTATGTATGTATGTATGTATGTATGCATGTATTTATATATAAGTAGAAAAAGAAAATGGAGATTGAGAAGTTAATAATTGTTTATTATTAACAGCAAATTAATCCTCATTCCTTACAGCTGTTTCAGTAAATATTAAGTAAATATTAAATTTATATGACCTGGGCATAATATCTTCAGAGCAAAAAAATACCCTTCGATGTTTTATATGTGTCTATGGATTCATTATAGCAGACTGAATGATAGTCTGCTATAATGACTCAATCTGTTATAATGAATCCATAAACACATATAAAACATCCAAGGATATATTTTTTTTCCTTCTGAAGATATGCTCAGGTCATATGAATTCAATATTTACTTAATATTTACTGAGTATTAA
>NC_068994.1:22233590-22235174 GCF_001194135.2 Octopus bimaculoides
ATATATATATATATATAGAATAAGAAGAAAAAAGGAAAATCTTTTTTTGCAGCTAATTCTTTATTAGGCACAAAGGCCCGAAACACAGAATGGACGGCACAAGGACAGACAGAACAATACAAGTGGGGACAAAAACAAGAAACGGATGAAAGGTGAAATTATATAAAATGAAGGTGAGATGGCCACTCAAACCCCACTCTCGGGTGGTTACATTTAACTGTTTTTGTCTTCAGTTTTTAACAAATTTTCATCATTAAAAATTTACTAGTTCAGATACTGTATTATGTCTTTGCATCCACGACGGGAGGTAGGGCTTCGTATTCCACCTACTCTCCCAAAAGGTCAGCTAGTAAATCAAATGTTTCTTCTAACCCTGTGCACCTCTCTCAGTCGACCAAAAAACCTTTTTTGCAGCGCACCTAATTAGTGCTCTATAAAAGCAAAATATAATATAAATCAAAGTAGATGACGCATTTTCGTAGGTCAAGTTCGTTTATCGTGGGAATACAAAATACATAAAAAGTTCATCGAGATAGTAGGTTTCAAGCGCTCCAATATTACAATCCAAAGAAAAGCAGAAGTACAAAACCTTACGATCGTTTCGAATAATGCGTTTGTATTGAGCGAATTTTCCAGCCGATGCAAATAGTCGCATTTTTCTGATCAGAGGTACAAAGAAATCGATTAAAATGGTTTTAAAATTTGAGAAAACTTAAAATATCTCCTACTTACAGAACTTGAAATCATATCGAGTAATGTTATATTTTTATAAAAGGTTATTTTATTTTTTTAAAAGTTCGCAAGGATATAGAAAAAGGCTTTGTGAAGTAAAAATGTTTGATTTTTTTTATTGCCCACCAAGAGCTAACACAAATGGGACATTACAATCTGAGGGGTCAGATACAACGATATGATATTTACATAAAAATGCGGTTAAAAATTAAATATAACACATGCAACGAATGATGACAACACAACAGACAACACAGATGGAGTGGTGTTTGGAGTTCAGCTCCGACCTCACGAGCCCCAATTCGTCACTGATACTTGTAAGACACCTTTTGGCATATTCACACGGTTACGTCCACTCGCAACACTCGTGCTACATATTTCTATCTTTCGTTGAACATTTTCTCCGACAGACACCTCTTCTCCAGCTATACTTTCCTTTTCAAATGAAAAGGGAAATACCTTTGCAAGGCAAGGCCAGAGATGAAGTTGCTTGTCTTTGCTCCTTTCATCTTTGTCTTCCATACCGCTCTTTCGCTGTTGCTACTACGGTGAGAAAACAATTCTTACCTTCATTTGACAGAAAATCAGGCGGGTCAATTTTTATAATTGACTTAGTCTATAGCCGTATTTTTCTTGTACCAGACAACAGATGTTCCGCATAAGCCCACATCTCCTACACCTCTGGACACTGAACAATAGCGTGCGGGACGGTTTCCATATCCCGCTCACATTTTGGGCAGGTCGACGTGTCGCATTGACCATGTCTTGCAAGCTTATCCCGAACAGGCAAGGTTCCTCTGTAACATTGCTAGGTCAAGGACTTTTGGAAGTTATCCAGCGTCCTCAACCCAA
>NC_068994.1:22235798-22238544 GCF_001194135.2 Octopus bimaculoides
CCTGGAGGTCCGGACCAAACCAGACCCCTAGCAACTTAACAGGGCCCTCCTCCAACGTCCTACGACGCTGTCTGAAGGCATCGACTTGCCCCTCTAGGTGCCGAGTTGCAAGCCGACTGATTTTTCCCGGTTAATCTTTGCACCTGCTACCGTCTCGTAAACCTCAATAGCCTTTCCTGCCCTCTGTAGGTGTTCCATTTTGGTCACGCTGATGGTGATGTCATCCGCATAAGCTGAAACCGATTCTCCACATCCTGGCTCTCTCGGGATGCCACTGAACCTTTGCAGTAACGGCCCAAGAGCCATCACATACAAAAGTGGTGAGAGTGGGCACCCTTGGCGAACCGAGCGTTTGATGCAGAACGGTCTTGATAGAAAACCGTTCATCCGAACGATCGACTCAATGTTTTTATACAATTGAATTATCCACCTAAGGAAGCCAAGACCTGGCCGAACTGTGTAAGAACAGCCACCAGGTAGTGATGGTCAACCCTATCGAAAGCTTTAGATTGGTCTAAATGTACCAATGCCCCACCTTTGCCAGATTTACTCCCGAACCCCTCTAAGGTGTAGCGGAGAAGGTAGAGATTGTCCTGGATGCTTCTGCCGGGAATGGCACACATTTGTGCCTCCCCGATCAGACCATCCGTGACACGCGCCAACCTTTTTGCTAACACCTTGGCCAAAATCTTCACTTCTGTGTTTAGCAGAGTGATGGGCCAGAAATTATCCATACGATTCCCCTTGTCCTTTCTGATCAGTGTCACCACTCCCCGGCGCACAAATCTGGGAATAAACCCATTTTGTTGCCAGTTCGCGTACACACTAGCTAGTAGGTGCTCGAACAAGTCTGGCATACATTTATATAACTTGTAGGTAAGTCCCGGTGACTTACCTACGCCACAGTCTGCCACAGCCTCAATCACTTCCTCGGGTGTGATCGGGCCTTCACAAGACTCCGTATCTCGCCCCGAGAGGCGCGGCAGCCCGGCAAGGAAGTCCGCAAGGTCCCACCCGCCATCCGGTCCATCGCTCCCCCAGAAAAGCTAGGCGAAGTGCTCCTGAAAAGCCTCTCACATTTTCTCGGGTTCGTTTATCAACACACCTTGATGATTTACCAAAGATCGAACTGTGGAATCATTTCCACGTTGAGCTTCCACCACTCGGTGGATCAGAGCTCGCAGGACCAGAGCCGGTAGTCCTTCAAAAATTGAAGGTAAAAAGTCTTTTCTTATGGTCCCTACAGAGTCCCTAAAGGTATTACTTAGGACTCTGTAATTTTTGAAGTTTATTTCATAAATATTGTAGTTATTGTATTTATAGGAATGTTCGTCTTTCCGTTTGGCAGTTTTAATAGACTTCACACTTCTTACGAGTTCATTCTTGACTGTTTTTATGGCTACTAAGCCCTTATCCTCTTTCTTTTTTCTTTTCGCCGTCTTCTTCGGCTTCTTGTCTGATGGTACTGTTTTGGGTGGTGCAGTAGGGTGTATCTTTCTTTTGTTTCCCGCTTGGTTCTCCGTTTTCTTTTCCTCTTCCTCCTCTTCTTCTTCTTCTGGAAGGTCGCACTCAGCACGGATGTGCCCCAGTTCACCGCACCGGAAACACCGCGGCTTTCGACCCTCCACGAACACTATGAGGTTTTCGTCCCCTATCTCTATCTTTTCGGGGATCTCCTCTAACGTTTACGACATGGCTTGAATTATTAGATTGAGCGTTTGCCCATGCCAATTTTGTTTCACCGTGACCGACGCCTGGAGGAGTATAATCTTCTCCTCTAGGTTCATGGCATCCACTTCTGGTGGGATTCTTCCGATTCGCACCTTCGATATTCTTCTCCCCATGTACAGAGGGAGGAGAGCCGTTTTTAAGGTTTCTATCGAATGGTGTTTAGTTTTCTCCACGTTCACCATTCGAACCTCCACAGTGCCGAACCTTTTGGCTCGAGTGATATATTCAATATCACTCCAAATTATTTTGAGACATTTTTCAACTGTCTCTTCCGACACTCTGTCCATCTTTCGGCTTTTCAAATTATAAGTTTTGTAGATCAATGTTTTCATTTTCTCTTCTTGCAAAATTTTCTCCGGTGGTTCGACTTTCACAATGTTGCCCTCTTTTTGTTACATTTCTTGGTATTTCTTTAATTCTTTTTTTTTTCTCTGTAGTAAGTTGCTTGGTTCGGCCTCTGGCTGACATAACAAATCTTTTCCTTTCTGTTTCGTCACTTTGTACGCTGGGTGCGTCAACAATTCTTGTCGATACTATGCTTTCTTATAATGAAGCCTTTTTTTTTTTTTGATGACCTTGATGGAGTTCCAGGTGAGAGTCTTGGCTACTCTTCCGAGATTCCATATCAAACATGGTGGCATTCGCCATGATAGATCGGCATTCACCATGATAGATCGCTAGCACTAAACCTTTTTCTATTTTCTCTTCCTGTTTATTTCTGTGTTCCTTTCTGTCGACGAGCGTAGGTTCGAAACGTAAAAGACTTTCTCACTTCCCGAGCGTTAAACTAATACATCTGTTTGTTGTTTACACACCCGTCTTCGTCTTTCGTTTTTTTTTTTTTTGTAAATTCTCACTATATATATTTTTATATATATATATATGAGGGAAAAAAGAAAATAGAGAAATTGACATATAGACATCAGTATATTTAAAGATATTCAAACCAATATAATACGAAATTCTTATCCCCACAGCCGTTTACATAGCCAATTAATTCAACTGGAGAAATTAA
>NC_068994.1:22239197-22243840 GCF_001194135.2 Octopus bimaculoides
TATACACGCACACTTAGACTACCACGAAGTATACATACATACATACATACATACATGCATATGTCCTTTTTTTGTTCCCAACTTTGACCCTCCATAAATCCAAAATTTTATTTGGGAATTTATGGGAGCAACTGTCTTCGAAGACACATATTGTCGTTGAATGCTCGAAATGAGGAGTAGATAGACAGCCAACAAGTGATGAAGGGTCGTTTTCTGCGTTACTTGTCTTGTTTTCCAATTTTCTTTCGTTATTTTTTACGTATTTAACTTATTTGTTTTCGTACTTCATGTTGTTTACACAGTTGATGACGTCCTGTACCCATATATGCATATATGTGTGTGTGTGTGTGTGTGTGTGTGCGTGTGTGTGTGTGTGTATGTATGTATGTATGTATGTATGTATGTATGTATATATTCACACACACACACACACACACACATATATATATTATTTACATTATTATTTAATTGAACGCCATGCATCCATTTCCAAGTAAGTTTATCTCAGGCTTTCTGATGCGACTCTACTCCAAACTGTTTTCTCCTCCATCTTTCTCTAATTTCCTTTTTCTCCCCTTCACCTTTTTCTATGTCTCTCTCTCTCTCCCTCGTTCTCTTTTTCTGTCTCTCCTTTCTCACACATGACCATCGACCATCTTTCATTTCCTGCACGACGTTCTAAGATTAGATGTTCTCTTTCTCTCCAATCTTTTCTCTTTTCAAAGAAAATATTTCTCCCAGCGTTCACTATTTTCCTCTCGTTCTGGTGTAAGAACCCCCTATGTTTGTTTCCGTTCGGTTTCCTTGTATGTCTCCACTGTCCTGTTTTTGTTCATTACTTTCATCTTCCATAAATCCAAAATTTTATCGTAAAATTTATGGGAGCAACTATCTTCGAAGACTCATATTGTTGTTGAATACTCGAAATGAGGAGTAGATAGATAGCCGACAACTGATGAAGGGTCGTTCTCTGTGTTACTTATCTTGATTTCCATTTTTTCTTTCATTGTTTGCGCATTTAAGTCGTTTGTTTTCATATTTCATGTTGTTTACACAGTTGGTGTCGTCCTGTACCCGTATATATATACATACACACACACACACACACACACACACACACACACACACATATATATATATATATATATATATAAGGATAAGATCGATATTTAAAATATTGATTTTATCAAGTGGCCAGCATGGGAATAAAAACCATCAAAGGTAATAATTATTTAAAATTATAATACAGGGTATCTAAGAGATACCGCCACGCTGAAAAATAGCAGTCAAAACCTGACTCTAAAACCACAATAAATGTCCACATAGCACAAGGAGGTTTTGACTGCTATTTTTCAGCGTGGCGGTATCTCTTAGATACCCTGTATTATAATTTTAAATATATATATATACGTAGGTATGTATGTATGTATTCACACATATATATATTCACATATATAAATATTATTCATATTATTATTTAACTGAACGCATCCATTTCCAAGTAAGTTTATCTTAAACTTTTTGATGCTACTCTACTCCATACTGTTTTCTCCCCATCCTTTGCTAATTCCCTTTTTCTCTCCTTCACCGTTTTCTATGTCTATCTTTCTCCCCCTCTTTCTCTTTTCTGTTTCTCGTTGCTCACATGCGACCATCGACCATCTTTCTTTTCCTGCACGACATTCTAAGATCGGACGTTTTCTTTCTCTCTCTTCAATCTTTTCTCTTTTCAAAGAAAATATTTCTCCCAGCGTTCACTATTTTCTTCTCGTTCATGTGTAAAGACCGTTCATGTGTAAAGACCGTCCATGTTTGTTTTCGTTCGGTTTCGTTGTATGTCTCCACTGTCTTGTTTTTGTTCCCAACTTTGTCCCTCCATAAATCCAAAATTTTATCTTAGAATTTATGGGAACAACTGTCTTCGAAGACTCATATTATCGTTGAATACTCGAAATGAGGAGTAGATAGACAGTCGACAACTGAAGAAGAGTTGTTCTCTGTGTCACTTGTCCTGTTTTCCATTTTTCATCTCATTGTTTGCGTATTTAACTCGTTTGTTTTGGTACTTCATGTTGTTTACACAGTTGGTGACGTCCTATACCCATACATACATACATACATACATGATGGCCGTCCACTCGTGACCGAGGAACACCATTGCCGACCTTCAGGAACATTGTGCGCTCTAGCACTAACTTATATTTTGCATTTGCGGCTCCGTTGGTGGCTAATGAGCTCTGCTCTTGACAAGCATACACGACTGCAAACATTGCAGACCAAGCTTTTCGCATTCACTATACGAGCCGTGCGCTTTCGCGCAGCTCGCTTAAGTTCTTCATGTTGGTTGCATGCTCTCTCAAAAGTGTCGATCCCCTCCTTAACCTGCTTCCTCCATCTGTGGCGATGACAGGCATTGTTCTCCCAGTCAGTGTCCTGCATATCACAGGCCTTTAATGAGGACTTGACACAGTCTTTAAATCGCAGCCTTGGTTTCTGTTGGAGTCTCCTTCCATTCACAAGTTCTCCATATAGCATCTGCTAAGGAATCCTGCTATCCTTCATTCTAATAAGGTGTCCAGTCCAACGTAATCAGTGCTTGTGCACCATTGCCTCAATACTCAAGATATCAGCTGTCCTCAGGACCTGTGTGTCTGGAATTTTTTAGGTCCAGCCAACACTGAGAATGTGTCTGAGACATCTCTGATGAAATCGTTCAAGGACCCTTACCTGACATTTATACAGAGTCAATGTCTCAAATGAGTAGATGAGCGATGTCAGTACATATGCATGGCACACAGCAACTTTTGTTTGCCTTGCGATGCCATGCTGGGACCAGACACGAGACTGAAGAGACCGGAAGGAATTAGTTGCTCTCTGCAACCTGAAAGATATTTCCTCATCCAGGGAGCAAAAACGGCTGAGTGTGCTGCCCAGGTAGACAAACTTGTCTACTACCTTCAACCAAGATAGCTGGTTTCACACATGGATTTCCTCGTGCAGGCTGGAACATTACAACAGTCTTGTCCAGGCTAATGCTAAGTCCGAATGCCTTGCAAGAAGAAGAAATGCAATTCATGAGTATTTGCATACATATATACATACATACATACATATATGTATATATATGTATTATATATGTATACACACACACACACACACATATATATATATACGGTGCAACACAACACCAACGAGGTCATTACTTTGTTTTTGGCTAACAGCGGTAGAGCTAGGTCTACCCAATTTGATATAGTGGACTTCCACCTACTTATATCATAGGAGCTCCTGTTAAAGGTACTGAATATCGCTAGGGCCCATACTGAAGTCAACGACAAAGTCATACGTATTATCATGCACGCCAGAAGAACCCTTCTCTTCAGTGTGTGGCCTGCTTGGACCAAATGCATTGACCCAGACGGCTCCTTTAACGTGGTAATGGGTACTTTTGACAGTGTGGACGTATGTGACCTAATCGGTCTCTTCATCCTACATATACTAAAAAAGAAACTTCCTTCAACTACTTTGGCGCGCTGACACTATCAAGAGGGGCTAACGGCCACACGCTAGATAGGCTCAGAAAGGACCTCACAGACACTGAAGGTCATTATAGAGACCAATTTGAAAATGGTGGATTCCCATGATGTGACCCTGGATCTGGAGTCAGGTGCCTAAAGGCCCTTTAGGAAACCAAATGAGAAGTTATCTAACACAGGTTCCTGCCATCTAGCCATAATATTCAGGAATTTCGTTAAGGGCGTCAGCAGGAGAATCTTCAGATTGTCTTCAAGATCTTTGATGATTGGGCTTTGAAAAAAAGTGCCACGGAATACAGCATAAAGTGGAAGATCCAAGAAAGATGCAGACCGTACTTCAATAGCAGCAGGAAATGCAGATTATGCCTGACTGAGAAGAGAGTGATTTTTAAAGGTACCCAACGCCCGAATGTTTACCTGAATAGCAGGAGTGAGGTGTTTAATCCTTGCCCACATGAAGGGAAGTATATTCTATCGTACCTGCGATTGCAACCACAAGTCCCCTGCCTCAACCTTCCGCAAACGACCTTCCACCAAACCCTTGAACCTGGCAGAAAGAGTTTGACCAAAGCACACACCAATACACCTATGTACACCCCTATAAGACGGACACCTCACAATATAAATTGTCTCCCCCCAACACATACCCCTTCACCCAAATTTACCCCGTCATATATACAGACCCACACACACACACATTACACACCGCTACACGTACCACACATCCTATCCCCACAGAAGCACCACACTAATGGTACACACTTTCCCCACTTCAAGATAACTGTTGCCAGCTTCACAGCATACTCAACCAAGGGATATAACTCCTAAACTAATCCCTTGGCCCCTTTTTCGTTCCACCACTGACCGATTGTGTTAATCCACCTCCAGCAATACTCTGATGAGCATAAAGTTATATAATCGGTTTGTTACCTAACATCCCATTGTATTCTTTACGCGAAACCGATTGGTAAGACCAGCCGTGATGAATATCTAATACTATGAAATATATAGATAAAATATATAAATAAATATATATATATATATATGTAGTGAAACTACCTATCGCCATTATATACAAACAAACTATCTTCTCACTATTATATATAAACA
>NC_068994.1:22244059-22248889 GCF_001194135.2 Octopus bimaculoides
GGCACATCTCTCTTCGATTCTGTTTGTGCGGTTCACCTTCGCCACGATAAATAACAGACAAGAACCCAGCCTGCGACGAACAACTGTATACAAGAACCCGGCCCGGCATGGAAGCCCTAACATCACAACGAGTGATCGCTCTGCCACACACACGCCTCAACTTCTTACATACAGACTCTTCCTATTGTGTACTCAACAAACCGGCAAATGCTCACACGTGTTACAGACTCTTTCTATCTGTTGTATCTCACGCATACACATACATGTATCACTTACACACACTCTTTTCTTTATACGACGGCCTGTCTTTTATTATGTTTTCATTATGTCGCATTCACACTCACACACAGACATACATTTTAATGTCACAATAAATATTTGTTATTCATCTCATACGGTTGTGTTTATCGTCTTCCTTTACTGGCATTTACGAATTCACTATGTTATCGTAGTATATATATATATCATCTTTGATATAATTTTTGTGTTCGACCGTGTGACGCGTTTAAATAAAAGGAGCCCTGTTTTTTTCCATTCGTCACCATTTCTCCTTTTGGGTTCGCACGGTCGTTCTTACACACACACACACATATATATATATATATACACATTTCTCTCTCTCTCTCTCTCTTTCTCTCTCTCTCTCTCTCTCTCTCTCTCTCTCTCTCTCTCTCTCTCTCTCTCTCTCTCTCTCTCTCTCTCTCTCTCTCTCTCTGTATATATATTTATATATATATATATATGCCTTGGAAACAACATCTACACCAAATTTTAATGTGGTACTTAATGCTGATAAAAGGCCATCAGGAGAACATGCAGGTCGCTATAATGCGCCCACATGCAATGAAGTTGCTGTAGTTCTCCATAGTGACCGGCATAAGAAAAGAGGCATTCTTCTCAAGCGTCGTGGCAACACCCTACAACAGATCAGTGAAACACACAGATACTACGATGCGCTCCAATATCCACTACTCTTTGTGAATAGTGAAGATGGATACCATTTCAGCATTCCACAACATAATACAAACAAACCTGAAGAGTACACCAAGAAAACAGTCATGACCCGAGTCAACTACTTTAATCACCTCAAACATTCACAACTCTATCATCAATTGCAGTTGATATGGCTGCAAAACAGAAGCAGCTGCGTTCTGACAATTACATTCATCTTCGAGATGGCATCAACAATGATGTGGCTCCCGGAAGCCAAGGGCAAGTCTGCATCCTGTCATCAACTTTCATGAGAGGACCCGGGATGCTATGACATATGTGCAGCATTATGGCAGGCCTGACCTACTTATAACTTTCACTTGCAATCCAAAGTGGAAAGAGATCGAGAATGAGCTCATCCCAGGTCAAAAGGCCAAAGACAGACACGACCTCCTGGCCAAAATCTTTCACCTGAAGTTACTTACACTCATGGACCTCATCATGACAGGACAGGTATTCGGACCTGTAAAATGTGACATGTACACAATTGAATGGCAAAAAGAGGCTTTCTACATGCTCACATTCTGCTTTGGCAATCAACAAAGATCAATTTCAAAGGCATTGACAAGATAATCTCTGCAGAGCTTCCAGATTCATCTACTGACAAGGAATTGCATGTGATTGTGAAAGCAAACATAGTGCATGGTCCGTGCAGGCGTGGGTTCAACATAAACTTACCATGTTTGAAACAATGTGTGTACCAAAAAGTTTCCCATGTAGTTTCTTCAAGAAACCCAGACTGGTGACGATCGATATCCATCATACAGACGAAGAAAACCAGAAGATGAAGGATTTACAGCAAAGATCGGTCGACATGAGGTTAACAACAGACGAATAATCCTGTACTGTCTATTCCTATTAAAGACATTCAACGCCCATATCAATGTTGAATTCTGCCACTCTGTGAAGTCCATCAAGTACGTATGTAAATATATAAACAAGGGTTCAGATGCTGCCATATTTGGCCTTTAAGAAGAAAACAACCGAGATGAGGTAACACAATACGAAGTTGGATGGTACATCAGTAGCAACGAGGCCCTCTGGCACATTTTCGGCATTCCACAACCCTGCCATTCAACAGTTTGCAGTGCACCTCGAAAACGGTCAAAGAGTGTATTTCACCGATGTTAATGCTGCTCAATTGACATAGAAACCAAAGGACACCAACCTCACTGTATTTTTCAAAATTTTCCAAGTAGATTCATTTGATCAAACCTTGCTGTATCCCCAGGTACCATCCTACTACACCTGGAAAAAAAAGGACATGGACACGAAGAAAGGCAGGTCAAGATGTTGATGGACTGCCTGGCATAAAGTTTGACAATTGCCTGGGGACAGTTTACACAGTGCATCCCAGCCAACATGAGTGTTTCTATTTCCGTCTACTACTGCATGAGGTCAGAGAACCAACGTGTTTCCAAAACCTAAAACTGTTGATGGACAAGTTTGTGCTACATATAGGGAAGCCTGCTTTAAACATGGACCGCTAGAAGATGGTTCATTGTGGGATGCAACTTTGGCTGAGGCTGCTGTATCACAATCACCTAGAAGTCTCAGGGCATTATTTGCAGTATTATAGCAAACATGTGAACTGTGTGATCCTGCTTGTTAGTGGTTCGTGTACAGAGATGACCTTCTGAAGATTTGAAACAATTGCAGTTTCCTGTTATGGAAGTAGTTTCAGCTATAAAGTAGAGCATTAATTGACATAGAAAACAAGATTATTTTAATGGGTGGAAATACTTTGCCCACATATGGCCTTCCCCAAACCTACTGGACTGGGTCAAACACTTTTCCCATAGATACCCTACAAGAAACATCCTATGACATTGATGCTCTTGCCAGACATGTCATTGAAACTGAGCCAAAACTACTTCCGGACCAGCAATGCGCTTACAACACTATTGTTGACTGTGTGCGTCACCGAAAAGGAGGCATCTTTTTTCTGGATGCACCTGCTGAGACAGGAAAAACATTTGTGACAAAACTTCTCCTTGCTCAAGTTAGGCAGCACAAGGACATCGCGTTAGCTGTGGCATCCTCTGGGATTGCTGCAACTTTGCTACCTGGTGACAAGACGACACACGCAACCTTTAAGCTTCCTCTGAATTTGTCAACATTTGACACACCTACTTGCAATATCAGCAAAAACTGAGACAAGGACAAGTGCTAAGAAAGTGCCAGTTCATTGTGTGGGATGAATACACCTTGGCACACAAAATAGCTCTTGAAGCACTTAATAAAACCTTACAAGACATCATAAACTGTCAGGATCCAAAGGGAGGTGTTACACTCCTGTTTACTGGGGATTTCGGGCAGACTCTTCCAGTTATTCTCAAAGGAACCAGGGTAGATGAAGTCCGAGTATGTCTTAAGTCCTCTCCATTGTGGCACCAGGTCACAACATTTACTCTTAACACCAACATGAGAACTGAACTGTACGGCGACCAACTGTTAGCAAAATTTGCTAAGGACATTTTGATACTTGGAGATGGCAAGATGCCTCTCGATGTAGGCGGAGAAATGCCAGTCAGCCCACTTTGCACCATTGTTAATACTGTTGATGATCATAAAGCTCCACTGTTTCCCAATCTGAAGGAAAATTATCACAATCTCGATTGGCTGTGTGAAAGAGCAAACTGGCTTCAAAAATCAGCACTGTCACTAAAATTAATGAACAGCTGCTGCAGTGCCTTCCTGGAAGTCCTCACATTTATAAGTCAGTTGATGCAATCCCAGATACAGAAGAAGTGGTATATTATCCAACAAAATTTCTCAATTGATTGGAGCCTCCAGGACTACCCTCAGACTGGAACTTAAAGTGGGAACTCCAGTAATGTTATTGAGGAATTTGGATCCACCAACACTCTGCAATGGAACACGCTACAGAGACCAAATTGGACAGTCTGCAAACCTTCTCGCCTCTCCTGAATGGCTATGAGAAAATCATGTCTCTTGGCCAGACCGGAGGACGAGGGGATGAAGTGGTACTGATCCGTAAAGACTTGGCTCTGCAGACAAGTACAGTCTGTGTGGACCCTGAAGGTGGGCTGGTCGTCCTTGATCGGGATCTATGCACCCTGTGCTAGAAGATTACAAACTGATTTTTATCGGCGCCTGGAGAATTTTCTCGCGACGGCAAGGACATTAGTGGTGTTAAGAGACTTTAACGCTATCGTTCACGCACGCATCGATTGTGTTGGCTCGACAGGTAGAAAAGTAAACTCACGTCTCGTGGATCTGCTTAAGCGTTTTCAGCTGGCAGACCATTACAGGCTTGACCATACGAGCGTCCCAGAGTGGACCTGGATTGGTGGCAACGGAAGGCTCAAGTGTTACTTAGGCAGGATAGGGATAAGAACTAGAGATAAGGCTAGTTTTAGCTGTCCACAGCTTGTTCAGGCGTCCTACACTGACCATACAATGGTTTAAGCGAGGATCTGGCTACTGGAAGCTGAACAAGTCTATTTTGGGGGGAGGACACTGGTACATTTAGACCAGTCTAAAGCATTCGATAGGGTCGGCCATCGGTACTTGGCGGCGGTCCTCGAGAAGGCTGGCCTGGACCCGACCTTCCGCGGTTGGATTGCTGCTTTGTACAGCGACATCGAGTCTGTCGTAAAAGTGAATGGTTTCTTCTCGAAACCATTCAGGATCGAATGCTCAGTGCGCCAGGGATGTCTCCTGTCCCCGCTTCTGTATGTGTTGGCTCTTGAGCTATTGCTGCGGAAATTGGAGGCACTAGGGGGCGCGTCGAATGATCTGTGGTGTGGAAGAGGAGCTACGGCGTATGCAGATGATATCTCCATCATCGTGGCGGATGAGGGCCAGCTTCCAGTG
>NC_068994.1:22249063-22250060 GCF_001194135.2 Octopus bimaculoides
CGGTTTGCAACTCGGCACATGGAGGGGCAAGCCGATAACGTCCAATAACGTCGTCGGGCGTTGGACATAAGGTCCTGTTAAGCTGCTTGGAGTCTGGTTTGGTTCAGACCTCCAGACAGAGAAAAATTGGAGTGAGGTAACCAGCAAGGTGACTGCTCTAACCCAGACCTGGTCTGGGCGGGCGTTATCCTTGCTAGGGAAGGCGGAGGTGGTGCAGATGTTTATAGCATCAGTTATCACTTACCGTCTGACTGTGATACCTTGCCCCGATTTGCGGCTGAACAAATTGGAGAGAATCCTTCTCCGCTTTTTGTGGAAGGGAGGAAAGCCGCTTGTGAAGCGCTCTGCCTGCTGCCAGAAACCGCTAAAGGGTGGACTAGAGATGCCTTGGCTGAAGATGCGAAAACTCGCGTGAAGGTTGAGGCACCTCTGGCTTTACTTGGATGAGGAGCAGGTGTGGTCACCACACGTCCGTTTCTACCTTCCGCATTTAACGTCCTTAACGGACATTGGAGCATGGATCAAGCAGAGCCCTAGGCTGGGAGACCGGCAATTGGAGTGCCGTCAGGCACCTTAGCTACTCTCTTGAACGGGCAATGCCGGCAGCAGGAATACAACCGCAGATTTTTATAGCGGGTTAGTGGACTTTATGTCCGAAGACGCCTTGGGGAAGACCCTGAGCTACGATGAAAATCAGTTGATCAACCTGTTCAGGAGAACGTTCGGGCCGGGGTATCTGGATAATTACCAGAAATCCTTGGTTTGGCAGTACTTTCGTGCGGCGTTACTTGTTCGAGACAAACTGTCAAGGCACGGAAGTGCCGTCTCGCCGACATGTCTGAGGTGCGGTCAGGACAGGGAAACCGTCTTGCACGCATTTGTGGAGTGTCCAGAATTGAAGGGACTGATAGTTTTTGTAGAACAACTGTTGTCATCGATGGGAAGAGTACAGCTATCGGCTGAGTTTATCATCGAGATTGTGCCGCCTCCCTCCCTT
>NC_068994.1:22250649-22253149 GCF_001194135.2 Octopus bimaculoides
TATATATATATATATATATATATTAGCTAGTTAGTTAGTTATAGGATTCATTAGAATAATATAGGGTTCACAATGAGGGAAAACAATCATGAAGGTATCGTGTTGGTAGGATACTTGTAGTTCTGTAATGTGTGTGTGTGTGTGTGCAAACAGGAAAAATAGAACACGAGTATATGTGTATATTTTATTAATATTTAGCAGAAGCAACAAAGTGACTCAAGGGCCTCCCTATTTTAATGGGTCATAAACAACGGCCGAAAATTATGAAAGTAAAACAGCATCATAGCGCAGAGAAAGAATATACCAACAGGGTTTTGTACTGCAACAACGTTATTGACTACGCTTACATGCATGCATATCTATCTATCTATCTGTGTGTGTGTCTAAATGTATACACACACATAAATGTTTACTTTTATGTCAAGTTATATGTATAGACAATTTAACATTATTCAAGATTATTCAATACTTTTTTTGTAGAGTGCATGCCTTTTAAATTTTTGAAAAGAAAAGGTTAACAGTCACTTTACAGTTTCATCTTGCGCGCCTTCCTTAGACAGTCTGACGAAGCTTCGGAGTTACTGTCAACCCTTTCCTTGTAAAAGTTTACACACACAGAAAGTGTGGCTGTACAAATTTAAATAGTTTATTTAGTTTATTGTGGTATGTAGAGTGAGGTACCACATCTTGTTCTAATATAGACCACTCGACTTCTCTGTCTTGATGTATATTACACATAATTACCATTATTTTACGGAGATGTACTTGCATAATGGTAGCTGAAGCCGGTCTATATTTCGGGAGGGGATTTGACACCGATAGTCCGGAGCAGTCGCTTACGGATGGCAATTTGGAAGTCTTAGCTGTGAAAGCCAGAGAAAAAGATATATGCATATACTTACATATATATGTAATAAACAGATACCTCGGGTTCGTATAAGCCATTGTGTATTTCTTCCACTTCTATTTCCATCTTTGATCACATTCTACTCGTCTATGTGTCTTAAATGTTTCATGTGTCAATTGAGAGTGAGTGATACATACCTAATTGCCAACATGGACGAGTCGTTAGTTAATGGGCTTCTGCTCGCCCCTCTTTGACGTGGAAGAGAGGGGAGATGTGAAAAACCAATTCTTCCATTAGTATCAGTTCCCTACATTACCTTTTCATCATCTGATATTATCTGTTCATATAAACCGGAATATATATATATATATATATATATATATATATATATATATATATATATATATATATATATATATATACACACACACACACATAACATTAATACAGTCTCAACGGTGAAACAAAGGACTTGGGAAAAGGGAACAGGAGGAAAGAATCGACTAGAATGGATCTAATAAACTTCTAAGTGCTTTTAGATTCTTTCTGTACAGTTTTCTTTTTCTATTTCTATGTGAACGTATAAGAAAGCACATGCACACAAAAATAAACACGCTTGTATATGTAGATGTAATGCACGAATATATGTATCTGAACACATAATGCACAAATATATAAATAGTACAGAAATATATATGAGTACACATAATGCATATTATTATATATAAATGAATATTCGTAATGCAAATGTGCGTGCAAGTATGCATATTTACATATATGTGGAATAATGTGAATGCATACATGTGTGTGTGTATGTATATATATTTATATATATAAAATGTAGGTATCTATATGTGTGTAGGTATCTGTGTGTGTATATTTATATATAGTATGTATATATGGATATCTGTGTATATGTGTAAAGATGGATATGCACACACATATATACATACACATGTATGTCTATGTACATGTGTGTGTGTGTGTGCATATGTTATCTCTGCCCACCTCACTAACCATCTGTTATCCTCTCTTCACATTCTTATAAATCTACACACCCTCCCCATAGCCCTGATCCACTGACCATATCCTCTCTTATGCTCACCTACCTTGTGAATTTGCCCTTGTACACCATCACTACCACCATCTTTATCTTCATCTTTCCAATTACTGCTACTTACCCTTGTAGTTTGGTGTAGTCATTTATCTCTTCTATAGCAAGACACCTGTTTCATTTCTTTTGTCATACTCAAAGCCCCCTCCTTCAATACTGCTCCCCCACTCAGTTGAGGGGGTCTTGTCTTGCAAGTTACTTGGTGATCTCGCTGGTGCTGGTGTCATGTAAAAAGCATCCAATACACTCTGTAAAGCAGTTGGTATTAGGAAAGACATGGAGCTATAGAAACTATGCCAAAGCATAAAGTAGAGCTTAGCCCAGTCTTCTGGATTGCCACCCAACTGATGCCAGCATGGAAAATGGACATTAAGTGATGACGATGATGTTATCTATATACATTCGTTTTTCATTTATTTACTTGTTTCAGTCATTTGACTGTGGCCACGCTGGAGCGCTGCCTTTAGTCGAACAAATTGACCCCAGGACTTATTCTTTGTAAGCCTAGTACTTATTCTATTGGTCTCTTGTCGAACTGC
>NC_068994.1:22254542-22257364 GCF_001194135.2 Octopus bimaculoides
CTTCTAGCCCACAGCTGCTTCATCCAATGTCTATATGTATTAGGTCATCCCATAAATAATGTGTTTTTTTTTTACACTTCTTTTATTTTTCAAAATTAAGATAAACAATGTTCTTTTTTAATCTAAAATATACTCTCCTTCATTTTCTATTATGCTCTTCCATCTATCTGGTAGACTCGCAAGGCCTCTCTTCCAAAATTCTCTTGTCTGTGATGAATAATACTCCTCCAATAGTGTTCTAACCTCGTCTACAGAATTCATATTTTTTCTGTCCAAATGATTTTGAAGACTGTGGAATAAATAATAATCAGATGGGGCAATGTCTGGTAAATATGGTGGGTGGGGCATCATTTCCCATTTGAACTGCTCAGCCTCTGGAATGTCATCCTCGCTGTATGTGGCCAAGCATTATCCTGATGGAAGAACACCTTTTGTTTTGAAACCAAACATGGTTGTTTTTCTTCTCGTGCTGACCTAAGCCACTCAAGCTGCTTGCAGTAGATCTCTTTTGTTATTGTTTGGTTTGGGTTTAAACGTTCAAAGTGGACTAAACCTTTCATATCCCACCAGACAGATAGCAACACCTTATGTGGGGGAAGACCTTCTTTAGCTTGGGGTGCCGGTGTTTTTCCTTTCCCTACCCACTGTCTTTGGCGTTTGACATTTTTATAGACAACCCATTTCTTGTTACCAGTCACTATTTGGTCCAAAAAAGGTTCATTTGTGAAACATGACTGCAAAGAAGAGCACACATTCACGCTCTGCACACGATTAGACTCCGAAAGTTAAAGAGAAACCCATTGATCAAATTTGCTGACTTTTCCAATGGCACGCAGATGTCAAAGAATGGTTGAGTGACCGAGTCCAAGCTTCTCAGCTAGTCCTCAACAGGGTTTGCAGGACGTCCTCGTCAAGCTCTACAGATCTTCCAGGATGAGGCTTGTCTTCTAGGCTGTAGTTTCCAGCTCAGAATTTCTGGAACCACCATTGACACTGGCTCATGCTTATTGTTTGATCCCCATATAATGCATTAATATTCCTCACACTTTCCATTATGTTGTTGCCTTTATTGAACTCACAAAGCAAAATATGCTGAATATGCTCCTTTGTCACTTCCATTATAGCTTTGAAAAAATAACTATTAAAATCGAACTGCACTCTTCAAAACTTGCACTAGGAATAAAGTGCTACCTACTTTTATAGCAAGTTGATGCAGGTAGTTTATCCTGACTTTTAGTTCATGCAATTGAAAAAATTGCATTATTTATGGGATGACCCAATATATATGTTTATATGTTAGGGTTGGCTGAAAAGTTCATAGTTTGCCCAAGATACTCTCATAGAATGTGATCAAATGAGGTTTATTTTTCAACATAGTCCCCCTCACAGTCCACACACTTCTGTCTACCTTTGGTGTTGCAGTGCTTGATCCCGTTGGTGAAGAAGCTTTCATCCTGCTGGTCAAAAAAGTCATCAACAGCAGATATGACATCATCATCATCATCACTGTGATCCCACCCAATTGTTTTTTCATGTGGGGAACAGCTGATAGTTAGATGGGGGCCAAATCAGGAGAATAGGGAGTGTGATCAGCCAGTTCAAAACCACATTCATGCACAACAGCCATTAAAGCCAAGGACTTGTGTCCTGAAGCATTGTCTTGATGAAATAAGACCCCTTTCATCAGTTTTCTTGAGCATTTGGTCTTAATAGCAGTTTTTAACTGTCTCAGTAAGTTGACATACTGCTCTCCACTGATAATGTGGCCCTTTTGAAAACAGTCAATAAACACCATGCCTTTTGCATCCAAAAACTGAGGTCATCACTTTCTCTGCATATAAAACAACCTTGGCCTTTGGAGAAAGGGAGGAAGGATGCTTCCAGTGCATGGATTGTTTCTTTGTCTCTGACTCAAAGTGGTGAACCCAACATTCATCCTGGGTTAAGAAATATTCAAAGAAACCAGCTGGATCTGCCTGAAGCAATGTCAGATTTTCTCCTTGATGTGATCAGCATGGTGTGGTTTTGATCTGATATCAGAAGACATGGCACCCATTGAGCAAAAACCTTTGTCATGCCAAGTTCTCAACTCTCTCACAGAATATACTAACAGCATTGGCTTTTTGATTTATTGTCATTTGCCTTGCCATCCATCATCATGTGGTAACCTGATCAATGTTTTCCTTGGTGGTGGCAGTTGCAGGAATCCAAACCATGGGTCGTCTTTAAGACTCTCTTTATTCCCTTCCTAAATTCAGCGGCCCACTTTTGCACTGTTGATAGAACTAGAGCATCATTCCCTAATGTAGCAACCATGTCAGAATGGAGGCTTAACCCTTTTTTCTGGAGCCACTTGATAACACCATGATGCCAAATTTTGTCCATTTCCAATTTGCATAAGAGACCAACAGTCTCTGTCTGAAAATTTTGGTTTTCTTCCGGAGTTTTGTTTCGATGAGGAGGTTTTTCCCTCTTTCTCAAAGGCTGTCATTACTTTTGAGACAGTACTTCTTGATACACCAAACATTTCGGGTGTTTTCGTTTCGCTAGCGCCTGCCATACAAGCACCAACAATTTGACCTCTTTGAAAGTCCAACAGATCTGTCATTTTAATGAATTTTAATTAACTTTTTCTGATGATATCTGAAAAGAAACAGCAATTTTAACAAAACATGTTAAGGAACACTAATAATAAATCAAAAAACATAAGAATAAACTTGCTTTGACAGTTTTATAGATATTCCAAAATTATGATGCTATGTGTTTCCATTATTTTGTCCAACCCCTGTATATAGAAATATATATATATATATATATATATA
>NC_068994.1:22257374-22258833 GCF_001194135.2 Octopus bimaculoides
AACATAAATGGGATATACCAATACTATATTTGCATACACATGCATAAACTAAGAATATGCAAAAGAAACTAATGAATTATAGTAACTAAGGAATTTATATTCAATTATAAATATTTAGGGGTGAAAAAAGTATTCGTACAGAACATAAATAACTGATAATTCTGATTTAATACTTCGTAGCATAACCATTATTCAGTTCCACTTCAACCAATCTCTTCTTATAGTTCTTAATCAATGACTCGCATGTTTCTTTAGGAATTTTTTCCCATTCTTCTTGACAAATTTTCTTGAAATCTGGAATGCACATTGGGGCTTTTGAATGAAGTTTAATATTCAAATAACGCCACAAATTTTCAATGAGGTTCATGTCAGGTGACTGGCTTAGCTATTCTAATAATTTTATATGTGATCGACAATCCATTTTTTGGTAGACTTCGCCGTGTGCTTAGAGTCGTTATCCTGTTGTAAAACCCACCCTTCACAAAGCTGGAGCTTTTCTAGAGTCCCATAAATTATTGTTCAAAATATTTTGGTACATCTCCGCCACATTTTACAATAGGAACTGTGTTTTTCAACGAATAGGTGGTACCATCTTTCCTCCAAATATGGCTACGCGAATTTCCTCCAAAAAGTTCGATTTTCGACTCGTCTGTCCAAAGAACATTTTCTTAGACTGTATCAGACTTATCTTTATGTTCATAAACAAATTTTAAACAGACATCTCTGTGCCTTTTAGTCAACAGTGGAGTTTTTCTAGGACAGCATGACTTCAGTTCATTCCTATGAAGTTCATTGCTGATTGTTCGTAGTGTAACACTAGTCCCTGAAGCTACAAATCTTCTTGCAACTCCTTTCTGGTGATCATTGCATTATTTTTCAATTCTTCACTTCATTTTTCTTAAAGATCTAGGGGAAATCTTGTATGATGCACCGGATCTTATTCTGTTTTTAACAGTTCCCGATTTTTTATATCTTTGAATAAATGAAGATATGGTAGAAAATGGAATATAAAGGGTCTCTGATATTTTCTTGTAACTTTTACCTGCTTTCCACTGTTCAATAATTAAGTTTTTCACTGAATTTGTGAGTTCTTTACTTTTGCCATTATTACAACACTACTTTATGTTGTCTCAGTGCTGAATGAAGAAATTAGCGTTTTGACACTTAAAAATGACTACTGATAAGATTATTGGAACAAATGAGAAAGTTCTAGCAAAAAAAATTATTTTAACAGTATTTTGTGGCATAGAAAATCATAAATTTATTCTGTACTAGCAGAGATGCCTGGCGTTGCCCGTGTTACATGCAATTGAAAAATGAGACTTTTCTGTTATATTTTCTGTAAGGAACTGGAATACATATGATTCGAATTTCATCAAAATTGCACATGAGGGTTCTTTCCCTCTTTACACACCCTAAAAAAATTCTAATCATGAGACATGTATCCCATACTATTGAT
>NC_068994.1:22264344-22271889 GCF_001194135.2 Octopus bimaculoides
TCTCCCTGAATTCCTGCCAAAATCCTGTTCGAAATACATAGTTTTCACAGACAACTAGTCACTGATTTATAAATCAGAAAGTTACTATTTTTAAATCTCACAATGTGAGATATTTAGCAACAGTACTTTGTAGTAAAGATTGTTTGCCAACATAACATGGCAGTCCCAGTCTAGGATGAATGTTGCTGTAATTTAGCCCCAGGAGATATCGTCTCCAGCTGGCTATATGACACGATCTGTGTCCTTGCATTTTCGAACAAGGGAATCTGGCACCCCCACTCAGCTCAAAACGATATCTGTGTATCGCGATTTCCGGGTTATTTCCCTTCATCAGCACAGAATAATTGTTCGGTCTGAGGTTGATTCTTTATTATAAACATGAAGATCGGTACATTGAAAAGGACATTACAAGACAAACAAATACAAAAATGTTTTTTGAGTTCAAATGAGCTTATGTTAAAAATTTTATATTTTATATATAAATGATTAATTTTTTAAATTTTTAACTAGAACTTTTTTTTAAAAAAACAGAACACAAAGAAGAATAAAAGTTCAAAAAATTGAATCCGGCAGCCTATAAGGCCCAACAGCTAGCTTTTCCTTTCATCAATGATTAAGCTGGGTTACTAACACCCACCTTTCTCATCGCATCCTTCCATCGTTTTTCATATTCACTCAGTGGCAGGGTCTTCCTCTCCAAAGGATAGCAAACTGGGGCCAGAGACGATGGACCCTGTCACAAAACCTTCCATTCTTGTCCTCCAAATACACTCTTTCAGTACTGCAACTGTACAGTAAAAACAAGGCTCACCTTCCTTTGAGAGTCCAGTTGGTGGTATCATCTTTATTATAGATCCAGCCGACAGCTGTACTCGTCCCAGATGCAACAACATGTGTTCAACGAAACTTATCAAGCGAGATAGCTCCCGACATTGTACAAAAGCATGCTAGACGGTTTCAACATCCAGCCCACATCTTGGACACGTCTGTGGCACTGACAATCCATGTCTGGATAACTTATCGCAAACAGGTAATGTGTTCCTGTAGCACTGCCAGGTCAGGGATTTTTGGAAGTTGTCCAAGTACCCTGGCCTGAAAGTTTTTTTGAACAGGTTGGCAAGTTGGTTCTCATCGAACCCCAGAGCCCCTCCTGGGATGTCATCATTATTTGCCTCTACCAGCCCTCTATAGAACACTGAGGTGGTATTCCTACTGCCGGCCTTGCTCATCTTGTGGATCAGCCAGAGTGCTTGTCCCCACTCCTTCTGCCATAAAGTCAGATTCCGTCTTAATGAAACTGGGTTTGAATCTCTCCATAGAGGCTGGTCGCGTGAAGAATTCCTCCGCCAGCGGACTCCACACCTTATCACCCTTCAAGTGGCACCAGAGATGTCTCAGCTTCAACACATGTCTGCGCATAATTAGCCAGGGCATTCCCAGCCCACCCTTTAACGGTTCCTGGCAGCAAACAGAGCGCCTCACAAGTGGCTTTCCTCCCTTCCACAAAAAGCGGAAAAGGAGTTGTTCCAACTTGTTTAACCACAAATCGGGGCAAGGCACAACGGACAGGTGGTAGGTGATGACAGATGCTATAAACACCTGCACCACTTCTGCTCTGCCCTTCAAGGACAGAAACCTTCTGGACCACTTCCGTACTATGGCTTCCACCTTGTCCACTACCTCGCTCTAATTCTTCTCCATCTGAGAGTCTGGGTCAAACCAAACTCCAAGCAATCTGTCCAGTGTCCAATGACACTGGACAATATTGGCTTGTTCCTCCAGGTACTGAGGCACAAACCGATGGACTTGTCCTTGTTAACTTTTGCCCCTGCCACTGCTTCATATCCTCGGAGAGCATCTTCTACATGAGATAGCTGTGCTTCATTGGACATGATGAGGGTGACGTCATCCGCATAAGCAGAAACAGACTTACCGCATCCGATTTCATTTGGGTTGCCTCCTAACTTCTCCAACTTCTGCAACAATGGCTCAAGAGCCAAAACGTACAGAAGCGGAGACAAGGGACACCCTTGACGAACTGAATGCTTGATCGAAAATGGTTCTGTCAAATAGCCGTTTATCTGGATTGTGGACTTGATGCCGCTGTACATAGCGGAGACCCACCCGCGAAAGCCAGAGCCCAGCCCAGCCGCCTCGAGGACCACCCCCAAGTACTGATGGTCTACCCTATCAAATGCTTTACTTTGGTCTAAATGGACCATTGCCCCTCCCTTGTTTGCTAATTTTCCAACCCTGTCTAAGGTGTAGCAGAGAAGGTGAAGATGATCCTGGATTGACCTGCCTGGGATTGCACATGTCTGTGCCTTCCCAACAAGCTTCTCCACAACAGCCGTCAACCTTTTTGCTAACACCTTGACCAAAATCTTTAACTCTACGTTAAGTAGAGTTATGGGCCTATAATTACTAATACTATCCCCTTTGCTTGGGTCTTTCTGGACCAGCATCACAACTCCCCGGCTCAGAGAACTGGGAATCCTCCCATTTTGTTGCCAGTTTGCATAGATGCCTGCCAGTATATCCCCAAACAAGTCCGGCATACAACAATGAAACTCATAGGGCAGACCTTTGAGCCCCAGCGACTTTTTCCCGATGCACTCGGCCAACACCTCTCTTATCTCCTTGGGAGTAACCGGTCCTTCACAGCATTCTGCCTCACGTGTCGAGAGTCACGGCTCACTGGCTAGGAAGTCCTTTAAGGTCTCCCCCAGCTCAAGCGGATTGCTCTCCCCAAACAACCGAGCGAAATGCTGGTGAAAGACTTTCTGCATCTCCTCCTGTCCATAGATCTTGCGTCCCTGTTCGTCGATTAAAGACTTTTGTAGAAGACTTTTTACCCCTCTGACTCTCCTCACGACGTGCCCATCCAGCAACATTAATACCTTCTCGTTTCCTTGCATGTAGTTTTTGCAACCTTCATGCATGGCATTGAGGTGATGGTACAAGACCATTCTCGCCACCAACACTCTAGATGGAACCTTCATGCTTGGCATTGAGGTGACGGTACAAGACCATTCTCGCTGCCAACACTCTAGATGCGGAGCCAGATTCCATTGCCTCATCTAGGCTCTTAACTAAGTCGCCCTCTATTCTAGTCCTATCTAAACTTAGCTGCTTGCTAAATCTAATGGACTCCAAACGGATGGCTCTTTTGAGGGCATGCCACCATCTATTATTAATGATGGTGCCACCGGGTACGGAAGGCATCACAAGTCAAAATAGACTTGTTCATCTTCCAGTCCCCGGGTCCCTGTCTATGACATTTATCTACAGGTACCTCGCACGTCACAAGTTTGTGATCCGTGTAAGGCACAATACAAAATTGTGGACAGCTAACACTATTCTTATCTCTTTCCCTAACAAATACCCTATCTAGGTACGATCTGTGTGAGCCGTCATTGTTACTCCACGTCCACTGTGGAACGCTCGGCTCATCCAGTCGGTAACGGTCTACTAGATTATAGCTCTCTAGTAGACCCTTGAGGCAAGGATTCCCTTTCCTATCAGTTGAGCCCACACTATCGACCCGCGCATCAAGGATGGTGTTGAAGTCCCCTACCAAAACTACCGTTTTTGACGTCACTAGAAAATGCTCCAGGTCCCGATAAAAACCAGACTGCCTACACTCCTGAGGAGCATAGACAGCTACCAACCTGAAGGACTGCTTACTCACGCGAGTCACATCCAGGACAACTAGCCTACCTTCTGGGTCCAGAAAGACAGTACTTACCTGTAAGCCCAAGTTCGTGATAAGGACTGCCACGCCTGCGCCTCCTCCCCGGCTAGGAGAAATAAATTTCTCGCAACTATTCAGAAGAGGCAAGAACGCTTGAGGTCCACTCATCTTGGACTCTGTTACAATAGCCACATCTATTCTATGTGTCATGAGGTTGTTCAGGAAACAAGCCTGTTTCCATCTCGAGCTCATTCACGCACATTTAAACAACCTAACTTAATCATCGAAGAAAGAGAAAAGGAAATTTTCTACTCATGGTTGAAAGAGGGAGTTTTTGTCTGCATGCTTCCCCAGCACTCCCCGTAGCTGCTGGGCATTTCACCAGTGTTGCCACTGGGCTCTGGGTTGGACTGGCTGCTGGGCTGATGATCAACTTGCCCGCTATAACATCTTGGCTAATGTCTATAATTTGATTGTCCCTTACATGGTCTTGGAGGAGTTTCTCTTTCCACTGCTCCTCTCCAACCTTTGCGTATCGAACGTCGGAATCTTTATCTGTGGCTTTAAAAATTTGATTCTGGGGTGTGCTTTTATTAAGCACAACACTTCGTTTTTTACATTAAAAGACACAATCCTGTCAGTTTTTTTAAGTCCTTTTAGAGTTGGCGGGTGGAGTCTGGCAAAACGTTGACCTAATTATGTAGTGCCTGTGGGTTGGGATTGGGAAATTTTTTTTTGTGTTGTTCATCTGTGTTTTTTTTTGGTTGGGGTGGGGAGTCCGGGGTGCTTGCTTTTTTCCTTTTGTGTGTTACAGTAGTATATTCTATATCTTGCTCATTTTTCATTTGTTTGGTTTTTTTCTTCCTCTGTTGGTTTTTCGTTTTGTTTTTCATTTTGTTTTTCAATTTGTTTCTTTTCCATATTTTCTTTTGTTGTTGCTGCATTTTCTGGGGTTTTTTATTGTCTGTGTTTTTCACAGCATTTTGAGGAAGGGCTTCCACTGTTTTTTCTTCGTGCAGGTGGAGCGAATGTGGCCCTTCTGCCCGCACTTAAAACACCTGGGCCTACGTCCCTCCATCGATACACAAATTGTATGCCCCTCCCACACAAAGACTCTATCGGGTAAATTTTCCAATGTTAAGTTGTCTGCTTGTACAACCATTTCAAGCATTTGTCCTTTCCAGTTTGTAGCCTCCTTTTTCCTCATACTTAGAATTGTCAATTTTCCCTCTACGTCAAATATCACCACAGCTGCTACCCACATAACTTCATAGCCCACAGGTATCTCTTCAACCATTACTTTCGCCATTCGACAACCCAAATACGTGGGCAGCAACATAATCTCTTCATTTTTTTAATGTTTGTGTAGAAATTTCTTTTGCTACGCTAGCCGACTCAAAATGTGCTTCTATTGTAGCACTTCTTACTCCTCGGCTAACGTAGCAAATTGTATTCCATATTGGTGTCATGCACAGTTCTACTATTTTGTTTTTTACTTCAGTAATTCTTTTCTCTTTAATACTGTAGACTTTATACACAACTGTTTTTTCAAGACTAGCCTGAACAGTTTCGGGGGGCGGTACCAATTTTGTTTCTTCTGTTTTTTTAATTAAATTTCTGAACTGGAAGAGCTTGTCCATGGCTACTTTCAGTTCGACGATATTACCACTTACGGCAGCCGAAAAACTTTGTTTTGCCTGGTTATCCTTTTGTTTTTCATTATTTTTAACTTGTCCCATCTCGGGAAAATCTATGTTTGACGTGAGATCGTACTCCATTGTATGAACTTGTCTTCAAAAGACAAAATTACTGTATATCAAAAAGACAACAGTTCAAAAAATATGTGTAACACAATACAACAAAAAAGACAGACACAGTTAGGTAGCAATTGAAAAAATGACGCAGATCCAAGGAAAAATTGTTCAGCTAGAGATGGCACTGCCAAATTCCCATCGAAATATATAGTTTTCACAGTGACAACTAGTCACTGATTTATAAATTAGAAAATTACTATTTTTAAATCTCACAAAGTGAGATATTCAGCAACTGTACTTTGTAGAGAAGATTGTTTGCCAACATAACATGGCAGTCCTGGTCTTGGGACATATATATATATATATATATATATATATATGTTGCTGTAATTTAGTCCCAGGAGACATCGTCTCCAGCTGGCTATACAACACGATCTGTGTCCTTACATTTTCGAATAAGGGAATCTGGCACCCCCATTCAGCTCAAAACAATATCTGTGTATCGCGATTTCCGGGTTATTTCCCTTCATCACCACAGAATAATTGTTCGGTAGAGGTGGCACTTCCAAATTCCCATTCAAAATATATAGTTTTCACAGTGACAACTAGTCACTGATTTATAAATTAGAAAATTACTATTTTTAAATCTCACAACATGAGATATTCAGCAACAGTACATTGTCATGAAGATTGTTTGCCAAACAATCTTCACACAAAGTACTGTTGCTGAATATCTCACGAAGGGCATCCATCTGTAGAAACATTGCCAGATCAGATTGGTGCGGCCTCCTGGTTTGCCTGTCCTCAGTCAAACCATCCAACCCATGACAGCATGGAAAACAGACGTTAAACGATGATGATGATGATGATGATGATGGAGTTTCTACCAATCGCAATGGAGCACATATTTAATTTTTCCTTTGCAGTAAATGATTCATAAGTTCTGCTCAAACTGACAACGGTAGTGACAAATTTTAAAGTTTGCTTGACATTTTATAAGTGTGAAAGGGATTACAATTTCTATACTCCTTATCAAAGGTTCCAATGAGAATAGGTGGGAAAGAATTCTATTTACATAATCAGTTTGATCAGTCACCTTCCTCTGTCATTTGAGTAAAGTGTCATCCAAGCTGATGTTTATTGGTAATTAAACTTAATTTGCAATACCTGTGCATATTTATCAGCTTTGTTTTTGTTGGCAATTTTTATCAACTTTTCCTGTGATCATAATTTGAGAAGATACAGCACTATGCTAAAGATGAGACATAATCTCTTGTGGGCAAGAAATGTAAAATAAAGTTTATTATAAACAACACAAATATTTTGTAATTCAATAGCTGTCAAGGTGATACCTGTTAAACAGAAATTGTTTTTATTTATTGACAATTTAATAAAATCTAATCATGATTAAGTGAAATTATGCTAAATTCCACTAAATTGAAAACCTTTTTTCCCTGGCTATATTGGCAATTCTGAAAACTTTTAAGTGCAAATTTTACATGAGTAGAAGCATTTTATAACAAATTTTATCCTGAAAATCACCTGCGTAAATTACACAGGTGCAAAAATTGCATGGGTTTTTATGGTACATATTTATGTATATATATATTATATATGACACGTGAAAAACACCATTCAGGTGTGATCGTTACCAGCATCGCTTTACCAGCACGTGCTAGTGGCACGTGAAATTCAACATTTAAGTGTGGTTGTTGCCAGTGCCGCTCCCATGCAGGTAGCACATAAAAACACCTTTTGAGCGTGTCATTGCCAGAACCGCCTGACTGGCCCTCATGCTGGTGGCATGTAAAAGCACCCATTACACTCTTGGAGTGGTTGGTGTTAGGAAGGGCATCCAGCTGTAGAAACTTTGCCAGATCAGATTGAGGCTGGTGCAGTATCTGGCTCACCAGTTCTCAGTCAAACCATCCAACCCATGCCAGCATAGAAAGCAGACATGAAACAATGATAATGATGATGATATATGTATTTAGATTTATTAATATATTTAGATATATATATTAATATATATATATATATGCATATATATATACATATATATACACATATATATACATATATATATATATATGTATG
>NC_068994.1:22273633-22275682 GCF_001194135.2 Octopus bimaculoides
TCATCTGTTGGATGATAAAAAAGTTATAGTGAGACAAATACAGGTGTCTTACTGTAGAGGAAGTACAAGATTAACTGGCCGGAGAGAGAAAGATCAGGAATGAAGACAGAAACAGGCGTGCTACCACAAAGAAAATACACGGTTGCCCAACTTGAGGGAAGTGCAGAAGAAGGAGAGAGAGTGGGGTTCAGCAAAATGCCAGGCATACTCACAAGGAACAATGATCAGAATATAAATATGATGGTTGAATAAAGGAAGAGAGAGATATAGATGGTGGCTTACCCTTGAGATTCAAATGCTATAATGTAAGTGGCAGGATATTGCAAAGTGAGTGTAATTAAAGAGTGGGAGTAAGTGGCAAAAAGACCTGGGTATGTATGGAGTTGTTGGGGTTACCGGATGGCAACAATACAGAGGAACAGGGGTGTGAGGACAGGCATAGTATATGAAGGAGTTACCTGGGGGTGGAACACACAAGTCGGGGGTGGGGGCAAACAGATAGATGGTAGAGTGAGACAGGGCATGTGGGTAGAACATACAAGTCAGGGGGCGAGCGAAGAGTAATGATACAGTGGTACAAGACCAAGAGGACAGGATTGTGGAGTGGGAGGTAATCAAATTACATGAAGCAGAAATGTGAGGAAGAGAAGAGATGTAGACGTTGTTTGATTTGTTGTGGTAGAGTGTGTGAGAAGTTTTCTTGTTAAGTGTGGGTGGGACACACCACGCTTCTAGAACTCAGTTTCACTGATGTGGGCGGGTCTTCTCAAGAACTTCATATCGACAGACATCTTGGTTCAGTGTCATTTCCTTCCTGAAGCCCAACTTCCTTACCACTTACCCACCCTTTACCTGCATACACTTACTGTTGACCCCCTCCCTTCCATCTCTCACTCTTTTGCAATCTTGTAACTTATCCATCCACTCACCCTATTAAATTCCCTCTACCACTCCACTTATATACAACTCCCTTTAACTTGAGTGTATGCCATGTCACATCACCATCTCTCTTCCTCCCTCCCCCCTCTCTCTCTCTCCAACTGGAGTAGCCATGTATTTCATCTACTGCAAGCCACCTGTTTCTTTCCATCTACCATACTCTAACATCTGACACAACACTTCCTCCCTCAATACTACTCCTCCTTAAATGAGAGGTGGCTCAGTCAGCTTGCCTTGCAAGTTACTTGGTGACCTCACTACTGCTGGTGCCATATTAAAAGCACCCAGTATACTCTGTAAATGGCATCCAGCTGGGAAAACCATGCCAATGCAGACAGTAGATCTTAGTGCAATTTTCTAATTTGCCTGCTCCTGTCAAACTGTCCAACCCATGTCTGCATGGAAAGAGAACATTAAATATCGATGATGATGATGATGATGATTATAGATGTATGTTTGTGTATATACATATATGTATGTGTGTGTGATATATATATATATATATATATATATATATATAATGTGTGTGTGTATATATATATATGTGTGTATATATATGTGTGTGTGTGTGTGTATCCTATATATATATATATAAGTTAATTAGAAGGATGATTACATCCAAGAAAACACTGGTTCTCCACCTAATATCTTTATTTTTATTGTATTTTACTTTTTATACTATTTTATTTTATTCTACCTTATTTATTTTACTTTATTTCTTATATTCAAATTAATCCATTAACCCTCACGCACACACAAAAACAAAAATAAAATAACTCCATCTATTTAGTCTGTTGGTATGAATTAAGAGGTCAACATGTAATCTTTTATTGTATATCTTTTTCCCTGATGATATTTTGTTCATATCTTATAAATGCAAATTTAAAACATAAATTTGTAATTTATTTAATGAGCACGAATGGAAACAGCTGTGGGAAGTAAGAATTATAAATTTATTAATAAATAATTATTAACTTTCAACTCTCCATTTTCTTTACTTCTATTAATTGAATACGGATTATATATATATGTGTGTGTGTGTGTGTGTGTGTGTGTATATACATATATGTGTATATATATATATATATATATATATATATATATATATAT
>NC_068994.1:22275760-22284853 GCF_001194135.2 Octopus bimaculoides
ATATATAAAAATCCAAATTGAGGGAATGGAGCAGGTAAAATCCAGGCTACATATGTTTCCTAGCTAGCAGAACCACAGAAGTAATAATTACGCAACAAGGGGTATTCCACTAGCTATCTTTGGTGAGTTAACTTCGATTTTCTTAATGACAGTGTGACATTCATTTCACTAAAGTATCTTCGGTCTGATGAGTAGCTAGTAAAATATTTGTCATTGCATAATTATTACTTCCGAGGTTTCACTGGCTAGGAAACATGTAGCCTTGATTTTACCTGCTCCATTCCCTCAATCTGGATTTTTATTTGCATTCATAACAACCCTAGTTGCTAACCGTGAACTATAAAAAAACATTTTTCAGCTTATCAAACTTCAATATGGAAAAACCTACAGTTTTCTATGCTAATAAACTATTATTGTTCCTGAAAGTGGTTTTTTGTACCTACTATGGATGGCTCGAAGCTTACTAACTTCTACACCTAGATCCTTGGATCTTACAATGACATATCATTATGTGTGTGTGTGTGTGTGTGTGTGTATTGAACAGGATAAGTACCAAGCAGTGATTAGGCATAAGTAAATTTTAGGTTAGTTAAGATATGTTTGTGACAAATTTCAACTTCTAAAGGCAAATTCAGTGCAGTTACTGTGGAGAAGAAATTCTCTCTTATGGTAAAAGGTATAAAAACACCTTATCTTCAGATACCAAGTAGAAATATGTCACAAACATATTTTAACTAACCTAAACTTTACTTATGTCTAAACACTGCTTGGTGCTGATACTGCTGCCTAAATATATGTCATCGATATCATCATCAAAATCCCTTAACTGATGCAGCCAGTCATTGGGGTGCCACTCTAGACACTTTCATAGTTAGCTGTCTCACCATTGGTTTCCTTTCTCTGTCATGTGTAACAGGTTCACTATCCAGTCCTTGATGTTGTCAAACCAGGATTTTCTCTGTCTGACTCTCTTTTGTCCTCTGTCAACTGTGCTCTGAAGAATGGTTTTGGACAGTGAGCTGTGGTGAGATACCTGACCATACCAGGCAAGCTTTCATCTTTTTATCTGTGCAAGGAGTGGTTCTTGTTAGCGCATGTATTTGTTGACTTACTGCTTGACTAAATAGGATGTGTAATAGCCTTCTGAAGCACTTGTGCTCAAATGCCTGGATTCTCTCTCTCTCTCTCTCTCTCTCTCTCTCTCTCTCTCTCTCTCTCTCTCTCTCTCTCTCTCTCTCTCTCTCTCTCTCTCTCTATTCATGTTTCACCATCTAAAGTAGAGGCAACAATGTGTACATAAAAAAAGATCTAACCATCTTATATCTATAAATAAAAGTCTAGTTTAGAAGATATTAATTAGAACTCAAACCTTTAAGCTAATGCAACAATTTTCAATGGTAATGCAGATTATTATAATGGGACTTTGAGTGGAAGCGGATGTGAGAAAAAATAACCTGTATACATTATATGAAACTGAAATATGCCCTCAATGGGGTAAATGTTCCTACTAGCATTATTTAAATAAAACAGTGAGGTACTGAGGTGTGGCACTAGTGGGGTACTGAGGTGTGGCACTAGAAGCCATCAAATGAGAGATTAAGAGTTGAATAAGGACAAGTGATGGCCAGTCCACCTGACCATCCCTGCAAAGTACAGCTGCCAGACACCAAAGTTACTACTTATATTCAGAACCCCCTTTACACCTGACATGCTTGTACTTGTTTGTGTATGAGTGTGTGTGTGTAAGTGAATTTAGTGTTTAATTCCCATCACATGCCTGATAACTGATGTTCATCTGTATACATCTTTGTAACTTAGTGGTCTGGCAAAAGAGATTGGTTTAATAAGTACCAGACTTCAAAAATTAGTACTGGGGTCAATTTGTTTGGTTAAACACTTTGAGGTTTTTCCCCCCAGCTTGGCCAAATGAGTAAGAGAGAAAGAATGTGTATGTATGTATATATGTGGTGTTTTTTTGTTTATGTTATACAAATGTAAATGTTGTGCTGCAAGTTTTCTTCTGTTGCTTTTTCATTTGTACTTTCTTTTATTTGGTCTTTCAGAAAACTGTTTTTTCTTTATTCATGAGAATGGTGTCTTCAAAGATTTAGGCATTTGGTCTAAATCTTGTAAAATATTGACTTGAAAGAAGAAAAGTTGAAACATACAACTAGATTCTAGAGTAAGTAAAGGTAATGTTGTATTGAATCAAATTGCATGGACATAGATAATTTGTTTTGTTTTTTTGTCATTAACTCTTAAAGACCTATACTGCTGATGTTCACAACTATCACCAAATCCTGAACTGCATGAAACCACTTTTGAAATAGTGTTGTTGTTTAAGCGCCCTTCTGTGTAAGAAATAAAGTTTAGTCATGTTTCAGAAAGAAATTCCTGTCAGAAAATTACCTGTTTGCACCAAATGCAGTTATTTTCTTGTATTTTATCAAATATTTCCAGATCTTCCCTTTCTATGATTTTCGAGCATAATAGCCTTTCTCTGTGACTAGGTAACCAAGTATCTCCTTTACATCAGCATGCCTGTTTCTCTCCTCTTTCTTGTACTTCTCTTCCCCCTCTTCCTTTTTCTCTCTCTCTCTCTTCCTCTCACACTCTCCCTCTCTCTTTTTTTCTCTTCTCTCTCTCTTTCTCTTTGTCTTTTTCTTGTTGGGTAATGTGTACCTTCTCTATAGCAAGACACCTATTTCTGCCTCTCTATCTTTCTGTCACACTAACTTTTCATCCTCTAACAGAAGTTCCCCTCCTCAAATGCCACTCTCAAAGTTCCTTGTCTTGTGAGTTACTTGGTGACCCTGCCAGTGTTGGTGCCATGTAAAAAACACCCAGTCCACACTATAAAGTAGTTGGCATATGAAAGGGCATCCAGCTGTAAAAATCATGCCAAAACTAACCTCGCCTGTGCTAGTGCCATGTAAAAAGCACTGAGTCCACTCTGCTGAGTGGTTGATGTTAGGAAGGGCATCCAGTCATAAAAACCCTACCAAAACAGACACAGTAGCCTGGGGTATTCTTCTACCTGGCCGGCTCCTGTCAACCATCCTACCCATGCATGCATGGAAGACAGATGTTAAACTATGATAATGATGATGATGATGAATAGCAGTTAATACTTAAAGTGGTGAAATAGAATTTGGTGATTTATTTATGATTTAACTGGGAAATTGTTGACTATGAATCAATATCTTGTAAATATATATGAAAACAATTATGTGTAATCAGCATCTCACTATTAAAACTACCTTAGAAGAGTAAAGGACATGACAACAGATTAAACCACACTCAGAACATACAGTTTACTGATATGATATGATGGATCCATCATATCATATCAGTAAATTTCATCTAAATTCATGCAATAGTTATTTTTCTATGATTTTCATACTGAACTCTCTGTAGTTTGCCAAGTGTCTAGTTTCAAACATGATTGACAGATTTATATAGGGAGAGTACTATAGAACTTAAAGCATTTAAATCAGCCATACCTAGCCAAAATATTCTACCTGTTTTATGCTCAAACTGGCCAGATCTGGCCTCTTACACCAACCTTTCAACATCATTCTAAAAATTAACAGTTAGCTCATCAAAATCTCAAAGCCACAAAATAATGCATGGTCAACTCAAAACAATGTGAATAAATAAGCATTACTTTTGACAGAATAATCTGAATGCTAAAAGGTTAAGAGTTAATGTTTGATTCATCTTTGTTTTAGTATTCAAATGTAAATTTCATGTGTGTAAGTTCTGGGAACATTTTTCATTTCATATACCTCAATATATGTCTTATTTTAGTAGGGAAGATGCATACACTAGTGGATAGAAATTTCCTGTATATCAATGATATTAATCCCTTATCCCTTTTTTAAGGGATTTTGAAGCAAATTTTTCCCAGAAGCTTTTTGAAATTACAATGTAGAAGGATGAAATGAAATACTTAAGGCTTTTTTTTTTATAACACCACAATTATCCAAAGTTCTTGAAAATTAAACATATCTTTAGTTGAGCTATAAAATGTGTGTAAACACTTTTCAAAGTTTGAGAAATAATTTAAGAAATCAAAATTAAGAATAATAAAGATGACTGAACTAGTAGAAAACAGAACTGGAGTCTTTACTTTCAGTAGTTCAATAGCTTACTGTGTGTTTAAATTTTACATTAACTCTACTTTTCAATCCTTCGTAAGTATATTGAAGCTCTCTCCACTACGAAATATCCAACTTCTTATCTAAAAGGAATCTGTACTAAACATGCTTAAAAAGTAAAAATAGAAAACAAAAATTTAGTTACAAGAAAGTTGCATGTGATAAATTAAAATCTAAGGATATAAAAAAGATTATTATAGATGATAAATATGAGTGCTAAGGAAAAGGAACTTTACAAATACTTTTTCTTTTCTCTTTGTTAATGTTCTGTTAAACTGACAACTGTATGGATGGAGTTTAGTAGACAAGCATGATATTACATAATGTGTTATTTCTGAGTATGCATGCACACATACACTCACTCTCTTCAATTATATATACATTATTTTAATCTTAATTGAAGCCATTCATGTAATATTGAACTGCTGCCTATTACTCTATTGCACTCACTTCCAATATCTCAAAGGTAGTGGAAAAGGTCATGAACAATGACTTTTAACACTTTGAAGCTTTTGCTCTTTTTAACAACTTACTGGTATGATTTCCATAAAGCCAAATCCACTAGTGACTTATTCTTCTATGGCATCTGTCAATGAGCTCTTGCCTTTCAGAAATTTGTTGAGAGCAACAGCATTGCTCTCAACAAATCTCAGCTGTCTGGCTTGCAAATTTCTTAACAAAATGAGGCTGAACCCCTCTCTCATTTCTTGGATCAGTAGCTTCCTCTCAGATTCCACTATTGTACATGTGTTGACAGAACTCTTTCTGTTCCTCATTCTATCATATCAGATATGCTCCAGTTTTCAGTTTTGTCTCTCACTCTCTTCCTTCAGGACATCAATAACAACAATGCTACTCTTGTGCACGTTATTCTGTCCTTCATTTCTACCTCGCCTTTACCAGTCGTACATGATCCACTCACAACCTGAGCACCACACCACACCCTCACCAATTCTATGAACAAAAACCTCAGAAACATCCTCCAACATGGAGATGCCAATGTTTTGTATCTTTCAATAACAAGAAAAAACAACCACTACTCATTAAGAAAAAATCATCATATTATACGCTATCTTAAAATATGAAGTACCCTAAATGATACGCCTTACTGTCACCAAGGATCTCTTCTGGTGAAAGCACATTGTTTATAAACACCAAAAAATACTTCAACCTCCAGCAATTATTGATACTCTACAGAGCTCAGGTGAGGCCCACAATGGAATATTGCTCTCACGGCACGTAAAAAGCACCCACAACACTCTCGAAGTGGTTGGCATTAGGAAGGGCATCCAGCTGTAGAAACTCTGCCAGATCAGATTGGAGTTTGGTGTAGCCATCTGGTTCGCCAGTCGCCAGTCAAATCGTCCAACCCATGCTAGCATGGAAAGCGGACGTTAAATGATGATGATGATCTGTGACAGTGCTGCTGATTTCACACAGACTTCGTAGACTGTATCTGGAAAAAGGCTGTCCAACTGATTAGAATAAAGTCACTCACAGACATGCTGCAGCCTCTAGCTTATAAGCATGTTGTCTCTTTTCAGTTTTTTTTTATACTGTTACTATAATGGTCTCTGCCCTTTGAAACTGGCTCTGGTCGTACCAATGCCACTCAGACATTATTTCCCACCTCATCATGCCTCCTCTTCATCATCTTTGTTGTATTCACTGCCTCCACCTCAGTCCTTGCAGTAATCACTACAACCAATCTCTCCTTCCTATAATATCAGCATTCTGTAACCTCCACTCTGCTCATGTCTTTCTGCAGTGTTGACTTTCAATGATTTATGATGAACATTAATGACATCACTCTTCCTACAATCTCCTTAGCATCAAAGACCATGGGTACTACTCCTTCCTCCATACACAGCAAATTAAAAAAATGGAAATTTTTCAAATCTGAAAGGTAGAGAAGAAGAAAGAAAGTATGGTTGCAATGTGGTTGAACTTGAACGCAATAGTCAGAAAAATACAAAATGCGGAATAGCTTAAAAATGGAAGGAAAACTTTTTCATGAATATTTTGAATTTGAGTTACAATATGATTTTCCTTGATTTGAAATATACATTATCAAAAAATATAATTTACTCTGCTACTAAATATTGAACTGGTTTAAAGTGTGAACAACAGACATAAAATATGTGTTCCAAATGTACCATTAATGATCCATTGTGTTTTTATTGCAACTAACTAGTTAAGCAGTCGGAGAGAGATTCCTCTATTCAGTAGTAAGATCAAAGTCTGTGGCTGGAAGAAAGACTTCTTACAATTTATGTGTATTGGAACCACCCAACCTGCACAGTCATCCAACTTATGGTTGCACCTGCAAACTGTGAATAGTAAAATAAATTTTCCATCCATTTTGTTATGTTGAGATGTATTGAGTGGTTTTGCTTGTTCATATATTTGCATAAATTGTTGGAAGCAGCCTTTTATAGGTGGATATTTTGAATATACAGTAGTGAGAGAATTACGTAAACAAGGTTGTACAGATATGCTGTACAACCCCTTTTTACTATTTACCTTTGTCCAAGTCCATTGGAAGAGTGAAATTAGCATTTCAAATATTTATTACTTACAGCTGTCTTACAGAAACCTAAAGGTAGACAAATTGAGAGAGAGAGAGAACTGTCTTGATCATAAACACATGGCAGTGTTAATGATGAGATATAAATCATTGATGCTAAGGAGATATAGATTATAGATTAACATCTAATTGCCTCAACCAAAATAGTAAACCTGTTCTGAACATCAATATCTTTAATGCCTTTTAATTTTATGTTTTATCTAACATTTGCAGTTAGCCATATGAGTAGCAATAACTTTTTATTTTTATAAAATTACAAGTAGGTAGACATGGTAAATTTGAGTGATATATTTGAAGTCATAATGCAGTGGTTATGAGAAAATGGGCTGGACTTATCCTGTCTATCTTTTATGTACATAATAGTTTAAAAACAAAATGATCTTTTTGACATTTGTATATCTAATTTGTTTGATCTTAGTATATTATTCTTTGATTCCCTCTCCTTCCTGATTATGAAGTTTCTACTTTTATCTGTCCATTAATTTCATCTCCATGTAAGATTGTCATTTAAAATGCCAGCTCTTTATTGGCTTGAAAGGTTGATAAATTGTCAAACTTCTTCAATGTTTGAAGGAAAACTGAGCACTACTGACCATATGACCTGGCAGAAAAGGTATCATAAATGATAAAAATCAATTGAAAATTTGATTTACACAGTAACAATAGTGAGAGAGAGGAGGGGAGGGAATTTCATCAGAATCATGTTCCTGAAATTTGAATTTTCCTGTATTTCTTTAACTGAAGTCTCTTTGTCTGAAATAATATTTATGCTATTAATCTTTCTTTAAGTTAGCTATGTACAGACCTGAAGATAAAGCAACACATGCTTGTGACATATGTGGCAAAACATTTGATAGGTATGCTCAGCTGAAGCGCCATAAGAAGAACAACCATCCAGAGATGTCTCCAGCCGTTCCAGATAAGATATTTCACTGCACCCAGTGTGACAAAAGTTTCTCACAACGAACCAATTTAAAAACCCATGAACGCACACACACAGGAGAGAAACCGTTCCACTGCAATGTCTGCCAGGCATCTTTCACACAGAGAACCAACCTAAAGAATCATGAACGTGTTCACAGTGGTGAGAAACCTTTTGTGTGTGAAGTCTGTGAAAAAGCTTTCTCACAGCGGACCAATCTGAAGAACCATGAAAATATTCATACTGGATTTAAACCATTTGTTTGCAATGTCTGTTCAAAATCTTTTTCCCAGCGCACAAACCTCAAAATTCATCAACGTACACACAGTGGCGAAAAGCCATTCATATGTATGATTTGCAACAAAGCTTTTTCGCAGAAAGGAAATTTAAAGAGCCACATCAAAACTCATTCTAACCGTGCTACCCTCTTCTGCAGAATTTGTCGAAAAGTGTTCCATCGCAAAGCATTGCTGAAGTGTCATGAGAAGACACATCAAACTGAAAGAATGCAATTAGATGCATGCAGCAACAGCGACAGCAGTGGCTCCCAATCAGAAGAAAATTCTTATTATGACAGTGAGCAGCAATAACTACAAATTCAAAACACAATCAATTTTTTTTATTTGCCCATTTTCATTGACAGCCGTATTTGTTCACATTTAAAAACATTTTGCAAACATCACTGATTGCCTTATCTAGATAAGCAACATTTCTTCTTAGACAATCTAATTGGCTGTTTTTTTTATTCTTTAAATGAACTACTTTTATTTTTTTCAATATCTCTCTTCAGTAAAATAAATATTTGGTAGTGCAAAATCAGCAAACAAGATAATAACAGCTAATGTTTCTTGTCAAACTCTTTAAAAAATTCTTTCACAAAACACTTTGTAAAAGGAAACAAATTTAAATATCTAAGATATTTAATATATTTAAGATATCAATATTAACTTATACATGTGTGTATATGTTAATAAAATTTAAAATATAGAACTAACTTATTTATGCATGCAAATATGTGTGTATATACTGTTTATTGTTTGCTCTTTGCAAAAGCAAATGAAAGGAAGGTATCGATTTTATCTGATATCAGGAATTCGGTTATATATATATTTTTTCCATAATGACTGTTTGATAGCTAAACCAAAGTTCTAAACTATTAATCTTATATTTTAAAATCTTAAATTAAACACACTGTTGTCTTAAATTATAACAAAACAAGATTCATATTTATATTTGCTGGTGACTTTGAGCATTAATCTGTTTTTTAGCAAGTAATGTGAAATTGTTACTTTAACTTAAATTTCTTCTTGAGCAAACTTTACATTAAAGTAAACATACTCAAGTCCAGTTAAATTTCAAACAGTTATTCCTTCAATTTCTGAGCAAAGAGCTTTTACATATATATATATATATATATATATATA
>NC_068994.1:22285247-22300287 GCF_001194135.2 Octopus bimaculoides
ATTTTTTTTTTTTTTTTTTTTGTTTCATTTTTATGAATAAAGGTGTGCCTTTGTTGAAATCTTAATATTGTTTACGAGTTTTGTGTCAACTATTTACCAGTTTCAAAACAAGAAAGACATTTGATATGCAAGCCACAATAGTGGTACCAAGTTTACATTTTAAAACAAATGGTGGAAACAGTTTATATCTTTCGATTATATTTTCTGCTTCATATTCATTCAGGAAAACTTCTTTTATGCCAAATAATTTTTCAAACATTTACCTGTAATCTGGAAGAACTCAGAAAAATACCTAAACAAAAGGAAAGATTAGAAATAAGTAACAGTTGTAATTGCTTGAAGGTAGAAGAAACAAATTCCAAAAATTTATTCTAATAATAGTCAACAAGTAAGAATATTTATCTGATGGATTTATAAAATTCTTCAGTAAAATCTCAAAAGTGTTATTATACATGCAAACATTATTTTTGATTTATTTTTAAACTTTGACTTTTGGTGTGGAGAAAGTTATAGTTGATTTCCTTGGCCTGTTGCTTAAAGAAGTTAATGCTTCATATCTTATTGAATGTTTTGTGATTTCCAAGACAAAGACACTAACAGAGTTCATATAGCTGTGTATAGGTGCTCTGATGAAATACAGTTCATTGGAGGTAATTCCAGAACAAATCAGCCAGTTAAACTTAAAAAGTAACATATTTTCAGATGGACTGAAATGTGGCATGAGGATAGGTTTGGAGCTAAAACAATTCCCAAGATTTTAGCTAAATTTCATCAACTGTCCATAACTTACCAGTGAAATCATTTTGAGATCAAATGTTGATCTTGCATTTTTCATACTATCATTACTTTCCCCTTTTAGTGAGCTATATAAAAGTATATATATCTAAAATTAGGTGTTCATATTGAAATACAGAAAGCCAAATACTACTGAAATCATGTTTTACCCTGTACAAAGGCCTATACACAATATGTTAAAATTGATTATAGCAGAGAAATGACAGATCAATGAATTTTCTAAAATTCAGTATTTGAGAAGTTAAATGGTCACTTCCGATATTAATTTATTTTTGAAATTTTCATTTTTTATCCTGCATCAAAAACATTTTTGGAATCTACAGATTATATGATTTTATATATACATACATACACACACACACACACACACACACATAAGGTAATTTGAAAAATGTAAGGTCAGTGCTTGACCTCAAAATGACTCTGTTCATAAGTTTTGTAAAATTTGGATAAATTCTTTGGAATCTCCCCCTCCACTCAGATTTATCCTTGTGCTGTGTTTCAGCAAAATTGAAGAGGTAATAGTAGGATCCACTGTGTGGTCTGTCTTGGAATCACTCATTGCTGTAAAGCAGGAGAACACTCTAACATATATCTGAGTAACTTGTAGCTGACCTCAAATCCTTTTATGAGTTTGATAAAGATAATAGGAAACTACTCTTCAGTAGATCATAATTCTTGGCAAAAAGAAAGTTTAAAAATATTTAGAGGCTTAAGAAAAGTTTGTGAATCTATATAGTTTTTTGTTCCTCTCTCTCCTTTCAACACTAAAATGAGAGCAAACATTTTCAAATGAGAAAAGAATCAAAAGCTACTCTTTTAAAGCTGGTCTTTTTGCAGGTATTATTGTAGAAATTGATGCAACTTTTGAGCCCTAGTTCTATCATTCACTCCCAATTCAAATGTCAACAACAAGACAACGTTTCCTTTTTTTCCTATCTCTAATATTTCTACAATTCTAACATCTTTCCCATTTAAAAGAAGATCCCTACTTGGTGGCAACAAAATGCATTTTTTATACTGATTAGTAAATACATGTACATCCATGCACACACATACCTACATATATATTCATTATGCCCAGAATGGAACTGCAAAGACCATAGTTCAACTGAGGATTTAATACATGTATTGTGTAGAGTGTTTATGTTTATTAGTAGCAAGAGGCCTTACAGAGAGCTCATCTGTTTTGCAGGTCCAGTTGGTAGAATGACTGGATTCAGGTCATCAAGGGTTGAATTCTGAGCACATGCATTCAAATTCTGAATACATTAGATATTGTCACATATAGTTTGTGTGTGTGTGCATGCACATATGTGTAAATGTGTATAAAAGTGCGTGTGTATATATATATATATATATATATATATATACACACACGCTCTACTTTGAGCCTTTTGCTACTAATAAACTTGCATTATATAATATGTGTATTGAGTCCTCATTTGAACTATAGTCTCTTCAATTCCATATGGGACATATTTTATATTACATGGAAAAATATGAGCAAGAGAAATGATATTCTTAAGATTATAAACCTGGAAAAGTACAGGACAAGTTATTACACTTGAAAAAGTTCAGGTAAAGTACAGAACAAGAAAATTTTTACTTAAAAGTATTGCAGCTAAGGATAAAATTTCAAATAAAATATTTAAATTTAGAAAATATTAGCTTTTATTAAAACTAAAAATGTTATTACAAGTTATTACTTCTATTTGTAATTACTTGTTACTTCTATTAAAAATTAAAAATAACTCAAAATATACTTTGCACTTTAAAAAAATTCATTTTTTAAAATTATTAATTAATAATTGGAAATTTGAAAATAGGTTATAGTAGAATTCTAATTTAAAAGAAGCCTCATCATCATCATCATCGTTTAACGTCCACTTTCCATTCTAGCATGAGTTGGACGATTTGACTGAGGACTGGCAAGCCAGAAGGCTGCACCAGGCTCCAGTCTGATCTGGCAGAGTTTCTACAGCTGGATGCCCTTCCTAACGCCAACCACTCCGAATGGTGCTTTTACATGCCACCGGCACAAGGGCCAGTCACACGGTACTGGCAACGGCCATGCTCAAAAGGTGTTTTTTACGTGCCACCTGCACGGGAGCCAGTCCAGTGGCACTGGCAACGACCTCGCTCGAAGGATTTTCTAACATGCCTCCAGCACAAGTGCTAGAAGGCGACACTGGTAACGATTACACTCAAATGGTACTATTTACGGGCCACTAACATGGAAGCCAGACAGCTGCTCTGGCAATAAACACGCTCGGACAGTGCTGTTAGTGCTCCACTGGCGCAGGTGCCAGTCATCGAGTATGGTTCAGTTACAATTTCGATTTCACTTGCCCCAACATGTCTTTGCAAGCAGAGTTTAGTGTCCAATGTCATATATATGTGTGTGTGTGTGTGTATATGTTTGTGTCTGTGTTTGTTCCCCCATCATCGCTTGACAATCGATGTTGATGTGTTTACGTCCCCGTAACTTAGCGGTTCAGCATAAGAGACCGATAGGATAAGTACTAGGCTCACAGAGAATAAGTCCTGGGGTCGATTTGCTTGACTAAAGGCAGTGCCCCAGCATGGCCACAGTCAAATGACTGAACTAAATAAAAGTAGTACATAATTAGTTAGTAAATAAATATAATAATGCAAAAATTAGTTATATATTACAGTAAAATCTACTTATAACAACAAATTCACAGTAAAATTTGCTTGAGTCATTGCCACGTCTTCACATTTTTAGTCTTGACCCAATGCCTATTTTTAACATAATGAATTTGTCTACCATATATACTATTCTCCTTTGCATAAAACTTTAGCTATATTGGTGCTCCTGGCTCTTATTTTTTAAGTATTCTAGTGTGTTAATAGTTTAACAAAATGATGGTACCCTTTTTTAATTATAATGTTACTTTGTAAATTAAAATCAAATAATTTTTAATATTCAAATTTTATCCTTAGCTGCAATATTTAAAATTTTTTCTTGTTCTGTACATTACCAGATGTAATAAGTTGTCCTGAACTTTTCCAAGTGTAATAACTTGTCCTCACATTTTTCCATGTAATTCATGTTTTTTCCAGGCTATGCTTCTATGCTAATTAATAATGTGTCAAATGTGTCAATTAGTGGTGTCATTGATAATTTTTTCTTTACCTCAATGACACCGGTGACATATATTAAAAGTCCCCTTATAGAACTATATTCATAAAAAAGTATAGAACTATATTATCACCCTCAAATTTGAGAAACAAACACTCATAACTTTTTCTTTTAAAACTTCATGATATGCGAGTGATACCATGAAATTCCTTGAATTGAGCTCTGTCATTTAAGCTTAATTAAAATATAGTTTGTTTTTAAAATAAAAAATTAATTATACTTAAATCCAATTTTTTGCTTTATATTTTTTTCATGATATTTTACCTCACAACTTTTTTGATACAAATTTTTGTTGCATGGGACCAAAACTATAAAATCCTTCATGCTTTCTTCTATCATTGAAGCTAAGATAAGTATATTTTGCTTTTAAGATAAAAAAAAGTTATTTAGATCTAAACTTTATTGGTGCCATTACTTACTCTCTTATAACATTGCTACAAATTTTAATGTAAACTTTTTTCTACTGGATCAAATCTCAATTTTTTCTATACCCAAATATAGCTAAGGACCAGTCCTCTTCAAAAATGTTAACGGTTTTCAATTTGGTTAAGAACTGAATTAGCAACAAGCTCTGAAAGGTGCTGTGTGTGCATAAATTGTGGCCTTAGTATTATTCAACTACTACCATAATTGAATGATATATTTTCTGCTCGCTTTAATTGAGCCCTCCCTGACCCCTTCAAACCTGCTGTTTGACTGCTACCATGTGAACTTGACTGATTTAGGTCACCATCATGAAAAAACAAACTATGGACCAAAAATATCCCCAATTCACCAAGAAAATCTACCTCTGATTCCATTCTAAAAGACTCACACATTCATCAAGTGAATCAGGTGCTGTACTTTCTACAATAAGTGCAACACTGCAACAATAATAATAAACATTTGTTTTCAGGTCCTACAATACACCACCACCTGACCCACTTTCAATGATTTTGAAGCAGCCCTCTTCTCCTTCATTAAATGAATTAAATTCAAGAGGCATATCAACAAATTCTGCTTGCAATAAAAAAACAAAAGTTATGAGTTTCACCACACTAAGAACTTACTCATCCATTAGAACAACACCGGTAACTTCGATCAAGCAGACTGTAACCACTATAATTAATTCATTAAGCACAGCTAGACATCCAAGTACCAAACGGGATGCTCAACAATATTAATAATGTAGGATTTCAAATTGCCTCCAGCCTTGGCACACAAGACAAAATTGAATTCCTTAATTCTTGTGAAGCCTACTTCTTGCTCAAGGGCCTTAAATTAGAATTCCACTATAACCCAACTATCCAATTAACCCGACTAAGTATGACATTGGCCATATCAATAAGAGAATTCTGAATAGAATAATCTGAACTATCAAACAACCTATCCATCTCATCTAGGGTGATTGGTTCTGGCAAACTGAGGATAAACACAAGACTAAATGTATTCCCTTTGACATCAAAAACTACAGAAAGTAGTCTGGAATTTTTCAAGAACCTTAATAAGACGGACAACCAGGACATCAATATCATCTTGCATGCTTGGAAAATGTTCCTAAAATTGAGATGACTGCTAATCAAAATGGATTGACTAGTCTACCCTCTAATTATTTGAAGTCAGTATGGGTGCTCGTTACTCAGCTGTGGTGATTGATCTAAATGAATTAAACATCCTTAATAAGCTAAAGGAAACATTCTTAATGCTGGGAAGTGGATTGTGCCACAATGACAGACCAACTACCCATACCAATTGAAACCTATGGGATACTGACAAAATAAGGCTTCCACTGGTTATTGTAAAAGCTTGTGTCTTAAAAGCACAATCCAGACACACCCAACCATTACCAACTGGACACCACCCTCATTATCACTCCTTCTATAAACATTATGGGATATTCACAAACAGTCCCACCATCTGCCATCTACCACTTGATTAATAACAATGTGTAACAAAATTTTATGTTTTATTTGTCTCTAGTCAGTAAGTGTTATACTCTATTTGCTGCTTCTATCTAGAAATCAAAGGAAATGACTATTATTCCCTTCAAACTTTGGTTTTGTGACCTGGACATCAATTCAGATTCAGTGCTGAAGTAGAAATATTGTTAAAGCAAATATTCTGCTCATTACCACAGATTTACTTGTCAGTTGTTTGACCATAACCAGTTGAGCATGTCCTTTAGTAGCTGACAATATGTGCCTTTGTGATCATGAGAAGGGATAGTTGGGGAGCATCATAGCCAGGTGTTGAGAGGCATTCTTTGGGGTTTGAATAAAATGTAAGAAAAGCAAAGTTTGAAGGAAATGTTAACCATTTTTCATACTTTCTAGGGGTAAGCAAATTAGAAATAACAGTTGCTAACCAAGGATAAAAATCGTGTTACACAATGTGATATGTATAAACTATCTGCCAACAAAAGAATTTCCCAGGAACATACACCATATTACAATGACATATTGTATAAAAACGGCTTCAATGAAATCACATACTTCTCTCCAACTGATCTACAATGTAACCATGATCACCGACGCAACCATCAACGTAAGATTATCATTCAGATGTCACGACTCCCATAGGTAGTGCTTTCTCTCTACTGCAACAGCACTTTCCCCTATATCATTGATATCACTAATTCTTCATATTTAGCTATACATAACTTTGCGCAGACCATTACTACTTCCACCATTGTAAAATTTAACAGATATAAAATATGCCCAGATAATGCCTAACAATCGCACTAAGAGAGGCTACAACACCTATAACACTACAGCATGCCCTCTTAAGACACATTGTCTTGAGAAAAATATTGGCTATAAATGTTTTGTCAAAGCAAACTTTCCAACAGGGTATACATTGGACTCACCACCAATGAATTTAAGACCAGATTTAACTAACATCCACTTACACCCCGAAACCCTAACAACAGAAACGTCATTCACTAACTAGACAACTGACTGATCCATGAAAATCAGGCTCAATACGACCTACAATGGAGAATTAATGCTAAAGCCCTACCATGTAGCAGTTTACGGCCTTACAGCTTATAGACAGTTGAAAGCTTCTAAATATTACCACGCGAACAGCTATTCAACTAAAAATTGGACTTGTCGCCACCTGAAGACACAAGATTCTCAAAACCTATTGCAATTGCAAATGCACACATGCCACAGGAGAATAAGATGTATTTGCCTCACCAACGCACTCATACAAATGCCATAACACACTACTGGAGTTCACTACTGCAATACATTATAATAGCACAGTACTCGACATTACAGTGGCAAACATGAGTGCCTTTGGCAGATACATAAATCACACTACTACGTGTGTACACATACAAACCATAAACATCAAAATTGCTTACATTCATGTATGTACACTCATATGCATGAGTGTGTCTCCATATATACGATTCATTCATGTGTGTTTGTGTGTGTGTATCTGTGTGTGCGTATGCATGCATGTATGTAGTTTGGTATATAGAAGGGAATGTAATCTAAGCTGTGTCCTCGTGAAGCTCATCTGTGTGTTCCAGTAATCAAATATATGTTGATGTTTTATTTTAAATGATAAAATCACATATAGAAGTTGAGATTCTTAGTGAATTATAGCACAAACAGAGTAAGTATCACAGTATCATGGTATCAACCAGACCATCAGATGCTGTTATAACCCGCTTGTCACAATGCAGTTCCAATTTTGTCTTGATTGTGCCATTCTTTTCCATCTTGACCCAAATTGCTCAACTAAATCGTCTTCCTACCGTTGTGGAGGCCTTTTCTGATCTCTTGGATACCACTCGGTTACTGAACTGGTCCACCTGTTGTCTGTGAACCTTGCGCGGCCCAGCGGGGCTTGCACTTTCCGTACTCTGCGATCACATCGTTCACTCTGCCCCGTTCTTGAATTATTTCATTTTGAATATGCTGTTAATGATATTCCTAGAATGGATATTTCCATGGCATTTTGAGTCGTAGTCAATTGATGTTCTAACCTTTTCGTAATAGTTCACGTCTTACTTGCTATCAAATAGTCTGGTACATATGGCATTGTCTAGCTTTATTGATGTTTTATTTTAAATGAGAAAATCATACACATAAGTTGAGATTCATGGTGAATTATATTTGCAGAGTAAATATTAAAACAAAATTTGTGATATCATTTTAATTCTATGTCACATGTATTTTATTACAAGATGGAAAATACATTTTATGAATATAAATATAAATATTAATAATAATATAAATATGATAAATTCATGATAAAAATATACATACATGTATAAACATGTAGAACATCTCCCAACTGAAAATCTTCAGATATTTAATGTCTAGAATTTGGGATCCTCGATCTAGGATAGGTGTTCCTTAGCAAATTGACCAATCACAGATAACATCAAATCTGTAAATTTTCAATTGATTCGTAGTGTAATTGATCTTTCATGTAAATGTTTGTTCATGTAAATGAAGTTTTGCTGTTAGCAGTGACATGTGTTATTTATATTCTCTCATTGCTGCTCTTTTGTATTATCAGCTACCGTTCATCCATATAATGGCAGCATGCTCATCTCAGTATTATTGTTGTTGCATCAGACTGCGATTCGTGTAGTTCGCCATTTTCACACAAGAATCCATTGATCTGAAATGATTTTCATTTACTGTGCAATAGCAAATTTTTCTCCTTCCATCATCAACACAGCCATCACACAGCCATCACGTGTGTGTGTGCAGCAGATACCATCTTTGGATTTGAATTCAGAACATACTTGGTATTCTACAGCTACGATTAATGTAGAAATTCACATTGGCAGCTCAATTCTGCATATCCTGTCAGACTGTCCACCATCGCCATTATTATAGTCGTCTTTGCTTCTTACATAACAAGTGTGCAACCACTGTCCAATTCTGCACACATTTTTCCTACCAACTGCAATGCATCTTAAATTCTATCTTCCTTCCACCCCTACACCACCTACATTGCAACTGCTGTCACACAAGTATTTTCAAGCACACACCTTTCACAAATTAATTTGCAGCAAAATATTCATTCATACATGCCTTTTATTCTTCAAATTAGACCGACTGTTGTAAATTCAAAAACCTTTTTCAATTTTTTAACAATTTATAATTAAACAATTTGATTAGTAACATTACGTTATAGTACTTTTTTGTACATTCGCACACATACTGATTTTGTAATTTTTAATGACTATTTCTAAACAAGAGCAATTCAGCACTTTATGGACAGAATCGAACAATTTCATATTTTTCTGTTTGCTAATTGATATTTTTAGGTTTAATTTGCACTAGATGTTTTTTGCGATATTTTATTACATTTACTACAAACTCTTGTTCCTTGATTTTGTTCACACTGCAAGGAGAATCCTGTAATTGATAGTTTCCTTTGATTAGAATTCAGAATATTTAGGTTTATAAATCCATTTGCGATTAGCATTACCTTATATGGTAGTGTTAATTCGAGCTAACATTTTTCCAGCCAATCATTTTTTATGGCAATTTTGATAGGTACTGACAGACAAAAGAAAAAGTTTTAATTTATTTTCGCGCCTAAATATTTTCAAGAACACTAGAACTTTTTATCAACCCTTATAATAAACCCTGAAATTTGGCTTCATTTTGGGATTTCGCTTATAAAGCAATGTGTCTCTAGGCCCTTGTTAACTAGACGTTTCTCAAATTTCTGGTTTCTCTTTCTTTTATTTCAGACACATTTTTTTACAAAAATTATGCATATTATTGCTTAGTATTATTAAAAACATTGTTAAAGACATTTATTTTTACTCAACTTGTCATTACAACATCATCAGTATCGAATGATTAACACTACTAAATGTGTATGCGTATTACATGATTGTGTTCAACTTTAAATCTCTTTCATTAATGATTTTTATGTCTATATTGATTTCAATTTCAAATTTTGGCCCAAGGCCAGTAATTGCGGGGGAGGGGATAAATCGATTACATCGATCCCAGTACTCAACTTGTACTTTATTTTATCGACCTCAAGAGGATGAAAGGCAAAGTCGACCTCGGCAGAATTTGAACTCAGAACATGAAGACGTACGAAATGCCATTAAGCACTTTGCCCGGCGTGCTAATGATTCTGCCAGCTCACCGTCTTTTATAAACAGTAATTTTACTATGTCGATTAACATTTTTAGACTATTTAAGTATCATATTTTCAATGAAGTAGAAGAAAATATTTTATATTGCTGCAGTAAGGATCGTGAGAAAGAGGCTGTAACTAATAAAAATCATTATCGCTAGAGCTGAAGTCTTTAACCATTAACTCCAAGTACAAGCTGCCTGTATATATGGGTTAATTTCTGGTTTGCATTTTGCTATTAATAAATCTTTTTTAGCTAATCTAGGTTTTTGTGTGTGTGTATGTGCGCGCATACAGTGATTCCCAATGTGGGGCATACGCTCCACCGGTGTGGCATGGGAAAATTGTGATTCGATGTAGGATCCATAATATTTTTTCTTTTTTTTTTTAGTGGGACATAGAATTAAGAAAATCTTTTTTTCACAGCAAACATATAACCCCTATACAAATAGGTTGGGAAACACTGGTCTAATCGCTTCAAACAGTTATGTCATGAAGTTTAAAACTTTCATATCTGATTAATATTTACATGTTTTGTGGCTTTCAAGGATGTGATTTCTTATTGCCATATAGTTTGTAATTCTGATGCTTTAGCAATATAGTCAAACACTGTTTGTGGTCGTGATAGTTTCATCATTCCAATGATGCTTGCTGCCAATTAAAAAAAAAATGACAATAAAAACCGTTCATCTTCCATTTCATTCTGAAGATGACTTGGAGGCACTAGCGTAGCTAGGGGCAGTATGGGCGACACTTTTAAAGGGCAGCATTTTTGGGTCTGCTGTAGGCAATATGTGTTTTTTGTGAGGTCTGAGGGTAGCAAACGGAAGTGCCCGCCCCCCGCCCCAGGGCGGCACACACTCTAGCTACACTAGAGGTTGGAGGTCAAGAAATATGAATGAACTTCGAAATGTTATTGTTTCAAAATAAACATAAAGAACTGCGGCAGAAATACAAAAAAAAAAAATTAAAAACTGTTGTCTTTATTATATTTTAGAAAGAAGCTATTCATTATACTCAGAGGTAAGTATGCATGCATGTGAGTATGTATGTACGTAGTACATGCGTATGTATGTATGTATGTATGTATGCATGCATCATAATCGAGTGATTAAAAAGACCACCACTCAGCAAAGTACTTGCAGTAAATTCAGCTATTACTGTGCTCCTTTACTTGTTTCTCTTAGTCTTTTCTCTTTTTCTCTCTCTCTCTCTCTCTCTCTCTCTTGAAGATGCCTGTATGTCAATTGCCCCACAATATTTTGTACTAAAAAAAATTGGCTCAAACAGAAATGGTGACATATACCCGTAGCAGATTTTCGGAGGGAATGGAAGACATAATTTGAACTTTAGGTTCTGTACGTAGAAATAAAACTATGAAACTTTTGCAGTATAATCTGATTTTAGCTTCAATGTTCGTACCTGTATAGCCAAGGTCCTTTAGTTTGGTCTCACTTCATTTTACCAGAAATTATAGATGTCTAGCTATCATAGACTCGAAATTCTCTCCGTTTCCTACTTTTGCTACAAAAAATTTCTTTGTCGGTTTCAGTAACATTTTTTAAACATTAACACTATCATGGAATGCATTTTCAACTACATAAACTCTAGTAACTGACCACTCAATGGAAACTGTTTTGGTAGTTCTTTAGAATATTGCATCATCATAGAATGGTATGATGGCTCCTTAGCCAAATTCCTACTTTGGTACGACAGCAAATTAATATAAGACAAGATATTATTAGCATGAACATTCATTAGCAACTCCAGCAAAACCTTTTCATCTGAGACGATAATTAAATATACTTTGGTTTATTGCGACATTTGCATCGCATACAAGCAATATAATAAACTCATTGGTCATCTTTACTTAGCTGAAACAGCTTTGATATTATTATAGAACAAGAAGAGCATGAATTCAAGAAATGATCTCTGTTTGCAAAAAGCAAAGTTCCTGGTAAATAATTTTCAAATTATGGATCTGACATAAAATTCAAACGAGATTTTATGTATTCTATTATTTTCTCCTTTTCATTTCCCCTTTTTCCGTTTTCAGTTATTTTTCTAATTTGTCTTTTTCATTCATTGGATTTTGTCTTTCTCTTTCTGTTTTTGATTTTGGTGTTCTTTTCCTCCTGCTATTTATTATTATTATTATTATTGAAGAGGATAGTAGTGAAGGGAAATGAAGCTATTTTTTAAAACTTTTACATTCAGCTTTTGAATGGAGGGCGAGTTTTGTGAATGTTTCAAGGTAGTCCTCGTATTCCTCACTTTCTTCTTTAACATTCCATTCCTCTATTCATACACACATTCCATTCCTGCATTCGTCAATAATATATTTATATTTTCATTTTCTTTTATTTCTTATTTCACATGCTGTTTCAGAGAGGTAAAAAAATTGTGATTGATATTTGACTGTTGTTTTGCTAGGTGAGCAACATCCTCTCCAACATGGACCAGTTCCAATAGGGAGTTGGATGAAGCTCTCCAGCACTGGAGATAATTGGGCTTGTCTGCTCCTGAGAAGGTGGAAGAATTTTGGAGTCAGAGAGCTTGGGACAGCATAATTTCAAAGGCCACCTTCGACTTCCTCTTCATCCAGTCGGACCAGTTTTCAAGGTGCCGCTTACTGTGCTAGCGACAAATACTCAGGTGACTGGATTGATGCTGTCCCTGTGGCTAATGTTGCTAGCCTACTCAGCTTGGACGAACTTTGTGTCTCCATTGCTCTCAGAGCAAGAGCTGATGTATGCACAGGTTTGATCTGTCATTGTGACAGGCTTCTCCACTCCACAGACCCCATGGTCTTTCTTGCCACCTGAATGCTGGTCACTTCACACATCGTGTGGAGTTGAACCTGATACTCAAGAGGAGCTTGGCCCGTGCAAACATCCCCTCCATCTTGGAACCATCAGGATTGTCCAGATGTGATGGGAAAAGACCTGATGGCCTCACCCTGTGCCCCTGGTCGCGAGACAGATGCCTTGTCTGGGATGTCACAGTTAGTGACTCCTTTGCTTCTTCTCATATCCTGGATGCTGCAGTCAGGGTGAGATCCACAGCTTTTGTGGCCGAGCAGAACAAAATCCTGAAATACCGCAATCTGTCAGCCTACTACATTTTCCATCCTGTGACGTTCAAGACATTTGGTGGGGTCGGACCACTAGCTGCAAGATTCCTGTCTTCACTGGCAACTCGCCTAGCAGAAGTAACTGGTGAGGCTTGTGAGGGCGCTTGGCTGATCCAGCACATCAGCTTCGTCATCACTGCGGCAACGCTGCAAGCCTGCTGGCATGTCTCAATAGCCATTAGAAAGGTTTGCCAGCATCCCCAACTTTTCAACCCAAGGTGGTGAATTATTTCTGTTTGTTTTTTTTTGTTTTTTCCTTTTTTTTTTTTTGTTTTAAATCTTTGTAATTTAATATTGTAAAACAGTAAACACTGTGAAGGCACAACAGTTAAATATTCTTGCCATGATAGATTGCTAGCAATTACACTTTATTTATTTTCTCTCCCTGTTTCTTTTTGTGTTCCTTTCTGTGGAAGAGCATAGGCTCGAAACGTAAAAGACTTCTTCACTAAGCATTAAACTAATACATCTGTTTGTTGTCTACACCACCTGTCTTCATCTTTTGTTTTTTTGTGAATTTCCCCTATATATATATATATATGTATGTATCTGCTTGTGTGTCTGTGTTTGTCCTCCCACCATCGCTTGACAACTGATGTTTGTGTGTTTACATCCCCATAACAGCAAAAGAGACTGATAGAATAATTACTGGGCTTATAAAGAATAAGTCCTGGGGTCGATTTGTTTGACTAAAGGCAGTGCTCCAGCATGGCCACAGTCAAATGACTGAAACATGTAAAAGAGTAAAAGAATAAAAATATACATTGTCTATATTGTCAATCTACTGAAATATCTTGGATGGAATAAATATTTTCTGTTAAAGTTTTTCTGTAACCCCTCAATATATTGGTAGGAAATTCTCAAAATATACCACAGCAACTTTAGTAGGTCTAACACAATGGCTGGTGGTAACCTTATTAATTAATTAATTATTGTTTAGATTAACATCATTTGTATATGTACAAACCACTGTCAACATGGATAAACTGGTTCCACTAGCTACTGAAATGACTGTCATCATTTATAAAGTTATGTAACACCATAAAAATAAAATGTTTGGACTCAAAATATATCTTTGTAATAGACATAGAAATCTGACAACAAATTTCTTAAAAGAAATGCTATCTGTAACTGCTATCATCTTTGCTTGTTGACAGAAACTGCAGGCAGCCAAATTAAAGTCAAAGAGCGGTGAACTGGTTGAATAATGGACAAAATGTGTTGCAAATTACAGGGATTTCACAAATGATTGAGGCATATCAAAGTGAAGCATGCCACAAATTGGTTCAAAAGAATAATGCAAAATAGATAGTTAATCCATTTTCACAGCACAGAATGTAAATCCACAACTCCAACAGTATCCAAAAGTATTCAACGATGAATGGATCCTTAAGCATGGCATAAAAGCACAATAAAAAGAGATGAATGGGTTATCTGGTATTGTTACAATTGTTTTACTAAGAGTCTTTATAAGCACAGTACAGTCAGATATGCAGTATGCATATCTGACTGAATGATGTTTACATTTCAATAAATCAACATATCACTGCTTGCATGTCAGTTAATGAACATGTCACTGCTCACTTGCTTATTAGTTAGCCTGATGAGTTGAGAGTTGCATAAATTTATGGATGTTGTGCATGCTGCATATCTGTATGTACAATGCTTTTGCCTCAATAAAGACTCTAAACAAAACAACTGTAGCAATACCAGATCATCCATTTGTCTGTTTTTATCAGGTGTGTCTATCTTTCTATATATACATATATACATACATACATATATACATATACATATATATATATATATATATATATATATATATATATATATATATA
>NC_068994.1:22303494-22306146 GCF_001194135.2 Octopus bimaculoides
TATATATATATATATATATGTTGATAGAATCATTCTACTGGGGGATTTCAATGCCAGGGTTGGAACAGATTGGCAAACATGAAACTTTCTAGGACGTTTTGGTGAAGGGAAAATGAATAGCAATAGTCTCATGCTGCTGGAGCTTTGCGATGAACATGGACTTTACATCACAAGCACTCATTTTATGCCCAAAGGTGATCACATAACGTGGATTCATCCAAGGTCTAGAGTTTAGCACTTGCTGGATTATGTCATCATCCGCAAGTATGACATCTATGACATTTGTAATGTCAAGTCCTTTCATGGATTGGATGCTGGACAGACCACAGTCTGGTACGAGCTCGGCATTCCTCGGCATCTGAATGTCCACAAGATATATAATGTTGTGTTGAGGAAAGAGCTTCAGACTCACTTGTCTAGCATTGAAAATACTGTAGCATAGGAAGATTTTTGAGACCAGGTTCTTCAATGTGCTGCTGAAACAGAGGACTTTCAGCTGTGCAGCAAAATCTAGCACTTGCCCACAATAGCAGTGTAAAATCACTACAGCTGCAATCTCTCAGGAAGATTCAGAACACTTGGTGGGAGGATCTTGCTCGTGATGTTCAGGCTGCTGCTGATGCAAATGACAGCAAGAAGCTTTACCATCTTATGAAGCAACTTTATGGGCCTAAGAGCTCCTTTGTTTTCCAAGGAGTCTTCTACTCTATTTACTAAACCAACAGAAATCACAGGTCGTTGAACTCCAAAACCATAAGTCAGTTGTGGATGAAACAGTGATTGATACTGTGCAACAAAAACCTGTCACTGGCTTCTTAAATTCTATGCCCTCAATAGATGAAGTAATGACATCAATAAGTAAACTGAATCTTGGTAGGGCACCTGGAAAGGATGGAATTTCTGCTAAGGTCTTGCGATTTGGTGGTGATTACATCATACAGTCCCTGCATGAACTTATTAGTGCAGTCTGGAGGGATGGTGCAATGCCTACGGACTGGAAGGATGCAATTATTCTCCCTCTCTATAAAGGAAAAGGAGCCAGAACAATATGTGGTAACTACAGAGGTATTGCTCTACTATCAGCTACTGGCAAGGTTCTGGCAAATATTGTTCTTACCTGCCTAAATGGATGTCTCGTAAATGATGTCCTATCTGAATCTCAATGTGGCTTCTGATCTGGTAGAGGGACAATGGATATGATTTTCACAGCAAGACAGATGCAGGAGAAATGCTATGAGCAGAATATGGATCTTGTCCAGGTATTCATTGATTTAACAAAGGCCTTTGATACTGTGAATAGGGCCTTGCTATGGAAAATACTTGGCAAACTTGGATGTCCAGATCATTTTGTATCTATAATTAAATCATTTCAAGATGGGATGGAGGCTTGGGTCAATGCTGGTAGTGACATTGCAGGACCCATTCCTGTAGAAAATGGTGTCAAGCAGGGTGACATCCTTGCCCCAACTCTCTTTTCTTTGTACTTTGCTGCTGCTTTTACTCATGCTTTGGCTAAGGTTAGCTCTCTGGGAATGTCAGATATCAATCTTCTGGCCACCTCTTTAATCTACGCCAATTTGCTGCCAATTCAAAAGTTTTCCAGTCTTTCATTCATGACCTCTTTTATGCAGATGATTGTAACTTAGTCACTCATACAGTGGATGACATGCAAATACTCATGAATTGTATTTCTGCTTCTTGTAAGGCATTTGGACTCAGCATTAGCCTGGACAAGGCTGTTGTATTATTCCAGCCTGCACCAGGAAATCCATATGTGGAACTAGCTATCCTGGTTGAAGGAACAATTCTGAAAGTGGTAGACAAATTTGTCCACCTGGGCAGCACACTAAGCCGTTCTTGCTCCCTGGATGATAAAATATCTTTCAGGCTGCAGAAAGCAACTGATTCCTTCTGGTCTCTTCAGTCTCATGTCTGGTCCCAGCATGACATCACAAAGCAAACAAAAAGTGCATGTGTACTGACATCACAGCTTTACTCATGTGAGACATGGACCCTTTACAAATGTCATGTAAAGGTCCTTGAACGCTTTCATCAGAGATGTGTCAGACACATTCTGAATGTTGGCTGGACCTTAAAAACTCTAGACACACAGGTCTTGAGGATAGCTGATATCTTGAGTATTGAGGTGATGGTGTGCAAGCACCGGTTACGTTGGACTGGACACCTTATTAGAATGAAGGATAGCAGGGTCCCTAAGCAGATGCTATATGAGGAACTTGTGAATGGAAAGAGACCCCAGCAGAAACCAAGGCTGAGATTTAAGGACTGTGTCAAGTCCTCATTAAAGGCCTGTGATATGCAGGACACTGACTGGGAGAACAATGCCTGTCATCGCCACAGATGCAGGAAGCAGGTTAAGGAGGGGGGGCGACACTTTTGAGAGATCACGTATCCAGCATGACGAACTTAAGCGAGCTGCGCGAAAGCACATGGCTCATATAGTGAATGGGGAAAGTTTGGTTTGTAATGTTTGTAGTCGTGTATGCTTGTTAAGAGCAGGGCTCATTAGCCACCAACGGAGCGCAAATGCAAAATATAAGTTAGTCCTAGAGCGCACAATATTCCTGAAGGTCGGTAATGGTTTTCCTCAGTCATGAGTGGACGGCCATCATATATATATACATACATATA
>NC_068994.1:22307455-22319965 GCF_001194135.2 Octopus bimaculoides
TATATATATATATATATATATATATATATATAGGTAAATATGTAAATGCAATATATAATATATAGATTTATTGTACATGTTATATTATATTATATTATAGAAGCCTTGCTATATTATTAACTGTTATCTGGATTGAGAGGCAAAGATTACCTACTCCTGCAATAGAAAGAGGCATACAAATGTGATAAGAAAGCAATCAATATTATCCTGTTATAGGAGAAGCAGTTACTGACAACAGGACTCAGTTGCTGATAACAGGACACCAAGTGTCACAAGGATTAAGAAGTGGATAACAAAACTTTCATAAGACCTGGATGAAAAAGCTCAAAGAAATTCCACATATAACACCCACACAAGAAACAGCAATCTTTATATACCAGATCTGCAGCTAAGGCTGCAAGCCAAGGATTGATTTATACAGTAATTTCTGAATGTGATCTTTGTCTTTCTCTTCTTCTACAGCTGTTTGCCATTTTTTGAAAAACTGATGGATGTGACCTAAGTAAGTATATATATATATATGTATGTGAGAGAAAAAGAAAGAGATAAGGTATACAACTTCTACAGAAAGCACTGTCCTCCAACAAATCACCTAGAAAACTATGAAACAAACAAACAAAAAATCAAACATGATTTCTCTACATTTAACCAGTCTTATAAAATGTTATCAAGTTCTCTGGTGTAACTCCATTTCAATTCCTGGTTTGTTTTGTCTCATTGCACAAGAGAGTGTACTTGGTGTATTTGTCCAACTTGAGTTCCACAAAGAAGTCATGGAAAAACCTCTGGACCAGCCATAATTATTTTCCCATGTCTGTGGCATTTGGTGCAGAAACTGAGAATTCATCCAGCTGGTTGATAATGAAGTGGACTGCATACGGTGGCTTGGTATAGATTGTGTTAGCTGAGAATCCCTTAAAAAAGATTCACTGTTATTTGATACTACAGGATTGTGTTGGTTATAGCTCTTTGCATCTAATCGCTGAGGAAATGCTGATTTTCGGCGAGCAATATCAGCTGTATTGAATGACTGCATTCCAGATGTATTTTGCTGTTGGTTACTTCCTGACTGATTGCATTTACCCTCTTCATTTGATGTCCTGTTGTTAACCTCTATTCTAGCAGCTTCTATTTCACTCTCATTTCTCTGGTCAAATGACTTACATGACTGAAGTAATTTGACTTTATGAATTTTTCTGTGGTTATCTAAGATGGCACGCTGGGAAAAAGATTTTCCACACACTTCGCAAGTAAATGGTTTTTCTCCTGTGTGTGTTCTATGATGGTTGTCCAAGTTTGTTTTCTGGGCAAATGTTTTTCCACAAAAGTTACAGCTTAAGGGTTGTTCCCCGGTATGTATTCTTCTGTGGTTGTCAAGGTTTGTACGCTGTGCAAAACCTTTTCCACAATAATTGCAATTGAATGGCTTTTCCCCAGTGTGTGTTCTTCGGTGATTATCCAGATTTGTTCGTTGAGCAAATGATTTTTCACAGAAGGAACAATGGAATGGTTTTTCTCCTGTATGTGTACGCTTATGGTTATCCAAATTTGTGCGCTGAGCAAAAGATTTATCACAAAAGCCACATTGAAATGGTTTTTCCCCAGTGTGTATACGCCTATGATTAATTAAGTTTGTTCTCTGGGTAAAAGATTTATCACAAAATGTACAATGAAAAGGTTTTTCTCCTGTATGTGTCCGTTCATGGTTTTTAAGTTCTGTTTGTTGAGTGAACGACTTTTCACAGAAGGCACAATTATATGGTTTTACTCCTGTATGAATCCTTTCATGATATTTCAAGTTTGTGATCTGAGAAAAACATTTTTTACACACTGAGCAAACATATGGTTTTACTCCTGTGTGAGTTCGTTCGTGGTTGTCCAAATTGGTACGTTGACTAAAGGATTTTTCACAAAAAGAGCAATGGTATGGTCTTTCTCCAGTGTGTATTCTTCGGTGGTTATCAAAATTTGTCCTCTGAGCAAAAGTTTTATTGCAAAAAGTACAGCTAAAAGGTTTCTCAGCCATATGGGTAAATTCATGAGTGCGTAAATGTGCTCGTTGTGAAAATGCTTTTTTGCAATATTGGCAATAGAAATGCTTATCGTCAGCAGGTATTGCCTCATGATTGGACAAATTGACCTGTCTTGAAAATCCCTTTCTACAGATGTCACACTTGTAAGGTTTTTTAGTGCTATTCGTAACTGAGGAAGTCCCCGATGAACCACAGGGTATACCTATAGCACTCTTCTGTTGGCACTTCCCATTGGATGGGCTTTCTTTTGAAGTTAAAGTTGAATAAAGGGATGTTGGACCATAAATTTCAAAGTTAAACTGATTTCCCATTGTATACATGGTTTGTACAGGATACATCTTCACAATAGACTGAGATATCTGATTTTCAAATTAAATCTGAATTAAAAAAAAATTTTTTATCATCTTATTCTGAATAAATTTGCCATTTTATATAAGGGATGAGTAAGTGTTGTGGTTGATCAAGTAAATAATTATTTCATCAATTGAGTGATTGATTGGTTTTTAACAGTTTATTGTTGTTTTTGTAGTACTTTTGATGAGATATTTATTTTAAGGTTTTGATGGGGTTTTTAGTGTCTTATTTTTTTTCTTCTTTTACATTGAAAGTAAATCTAATCTATCTTTTCAGCATTGAAGTCAACATATAGAAATTGTTTCCTCTTTCTTTTTTCTTCTCCTTATATTCTATTATCATGTTCCTCATACACAAAAATGATCATACACATGGCAAATATAAGCACAATGAGACAAAAATTATATGTAAATAAAAACATGTTCTTCAGCTAAAGAGTTTTTGATCAATAGTAATAACATATTTTGCTCAAATTTCCATTATTGATTTTTTTGATTTAGAGAGGATATAGGTTTGGTGCAATGTTTTACAAAGAAAATGGGTAAAATTTAAGAAATTATTCAAGGAAAGAAAAAAAGGAGCTAATAAAGGGTTATCCCAAATTTAAAAAAAGTACGGCACAAAGTGCATTATAGTAATAAAAAAATATTTTAAAAAACTAAAAACAGGATCAAAATGTCCAAGGGAGAAATATGAAACCAAAGATGCTATTCCAAGCAAAAGAATGATAACCAGTAGGTTAGACCAAGTAGAATTGAATGAGTTTTGGGAATTATTTGAGAAAGAAACAAGTCTAGGTTAATGTTTAATGAATAAGGAAGCTCAGGAGTGAGATACTTCAAGAAGTTATCCCAGTTTAATTTATTTATGAATTTTTTTTTGTTTTAACCTATTAAATTATGAATTAATTTATACATTCATTCTGTTGACACTTTTTTTGGAATTGAAGAAGGCAAATATCACAAAAGAAATTTGTTTGTTATGGTCTTTGAATGTCAGTATTTTATTGTTGTAAGGACAATACTTCTACAAGAAACGAGTACCAGAGACACACTGTCATAAAGATGGAGGAGTATAACGTGTGTCTGGTGAAATTCATTTGGAATTTCAGGAAAACTTTAAATAGGAAGTACATATGAATACAAAAAAATACATATGAAATATATTAAAAGATAAGCTTGAGCTTTGTGGGGGAAACTAAATAAGAATTTATCATGTTTATGTCTTTCTCAACAACACTTGCAATGTAAGTGAAAGAACTGCAAACAGGAATCAAAAGTGGATTGCAGACATCATTTACTAGTTCTGTACCTCAGCAGTATTTTTGGCATTTGAAGTGCACTGACTGATTTCTTGCAATAGGTATAAAACTATGTTTATAGAACAAGTACTTTGTGTTATGTTCATGCTTTTTTCAAGAAAATTGACTGTGAATTTAATTAAAAGTGAATTAAAATTACAATCCAGGTAAATAGGCTCATGTTATTTACATTTTAACATTACTGTGTATGAATAAAATATAGGCCGATTAACTCATTCATTATTAAAGTGGGTTGTAAATTATATCTCTAAGAATTGGCATTAAATATTGTTCTATAGTTTATGCAAGATATCACACAATATCAAATAAAGTTGAATGAATTGACTAAAAAAATGCATTCTCAACTTTTTAAAGAATTCCTTAACTCTTAAAATACCAGCTGTTTTTTGACAATTTCATATCTATTTTCTTCAAATCATCTTTCAGTTTTCTACCCATCAACCAGTATTTGTTACCAATATATGTGTTCCATAATTAGTGATAATTCCCCAATGATAACTGAATGATATTCATCAATAATCATTAAAATATCATTATTACTCTCTATTGATCAATTTACCTATGGTCATCAGTTTATTAAAGTTTATCAGTTAATGCTAGTGCGTTGTTTTTCTATCAAACATATTTGTGAAAATTATTCAAAATCTGTCAATAAGCAACAACCTTCTCAAAATGAATGTAAAATAGCAGGAAACTGATATTGATTTACAAATTATTGTATGCAGCTGGTATTTCATCACTGTTCTGTAATAACAAGCATTTTGTAATTGGAATTTGGATTGTGCATGTGGTTTGATATCTTGGTCAAAGAAGTAAGTTCAAACAGTCTGGAATTTGTAGAATTATCTGGAAAAGAGATAAAGAGAAGGAGAAAGAAAATAAAGAGAAAAATAATAATTTCTGTACATTGGCAGAGGAAAAGTCTCAATCACTTCAATTGTTTATAGTTTATCACACATTTGATCTCCCTTGGAGAGATGAAAGTAAAATTGAATCTGGCAGAATTTGAACTCAGAAGATATAGGTACAAAACTAAATGTGTTAAGTTACTCCAACCCTATACTGTTTCTCTGTCTCTCCACTACTTATCAAAGAAAAGGAAATAGTTCAATTGTTTTGAAGAGAGGAATTAAAAATGTTCATTTTCTCATTTTTGTTTTTAATTAAATATAATTATTCATTGTTGTGTTGAGAAAACTTAGAGGTTAAACAGGGTATTCATAATTCACTATGCTAGAGTGTTGACTATCATATAATGAATAATGTTAGTAAGAATGCTCAATATTGATTGCTTGGTCACACAAACAATTCAAACTGTCTTGTATGGAATTAACCAATATGTTGCATCTGCAATGAATTGATAGTTAAGTAGTTTAATGTTATTGATATTGTATTCTTACAGCAAATTTATTTTATTTTAATTTAATAATTTCTTACTTTGAAAATTAGTATTGATTTCATTACAAGCATCATGAAATTTGACCAAAGTTAAAATATAATTATTGTACCTAACATTGCATGCTGTTACCTACAATGGAAAAATCATATTCCTAACATTATCCATCTCAATAGGCAACACTCCAGTATATATTTAATTACTTTGCTTCATTCCTAAATTTTCTGTCTGACAATTTATAGTCATAAATATTTTTAAAAAAATAAAAAAAGTGAAAATGAAAACTGAGTTGGTTGATTCTGCTCCAATATAGTATCATGCCACTTGTTGCATTCTTTTGTCATTTCCTTTGTGAGGTTCAACAACCACTAAAATCTACTTCCATCACGCTGCTCATGTTTTCCTCAATTTTCTTCTTCCTCAATTCCATTCCTTTTGGATTTCACGGCACATCTTTACCCCAACAGGCATCCTTCCTGTTCCAATACAGTCATCTCTCTTATGCACTACACCTGATTCCTCTTATACCCTGTTTTTCCTCTTTGCTCCTCTGTGTCTCCTTGTTCATGCATGCTAACATAATGCACTCCTCAGAACAAAATCACTTTGTTTCTTTCCAGACTTCATGCATTCTCTGTATTCAGTGCTTGTGTTTCTTTACCATGCAACATTACACTTCATACACAAGCATCATACAATCTACCATTTGCTCAGAGATTCCCTTTACTGCCTATAGCAGTAATAACCTTCAGAACATTTTCCACCCTCATTTATTCTAGATATTATACTTTCAGAGCATCATCAGCTATTTCTATAGAACCTACCAAGCAATGAATGGAATTTATTTTATTGTGCTCTGACTGCTAACTGTTTTCATCTACTATGTATAAAGTCTTTTCCCTCTCTGAAAGTCTACTTACAATCCTAATACACATCTTGCCCCTCCTCTTCACATGAGTACACCATATGGACTTACCACCAACACCTTTTCTGCATTTTGAAAACAATCATTTCTTTGATGGCTGCAGAGTCTTTCCGACATACTAAAACTTCAGTCTACTATGAGGTTTCTCAAAACCTAGAATTGAGGCTTCTCAATTCTAGGTTTTATTTCCGCACTTGAAGTTTCATTACTGAATCTTGCCACCATTTATCTCTCTCTCTCTCTCTGGTAACCAAATTTTGATGAACAACTATCTACTCACTTATTTCCACACTGAACTCATTGCTAACTCTCACTTTACTAACTCCCTCTTTGTACATGGCTGACATCACTCTCACAAATCATTCTTCTACACTTAAAGACCACCTAATTATAGATCAGGGTCTACTCCAGATCAATAATTGCTAGGTTGAGGAGTATACTCTTAGCTAAAAACTTCACTTGCAGTTGTCTCATTATGAAAACAGAACTGATAGTGGAATGGCCAGACACAAATCTAAATTGCATCTCATCTAAGCTGATTCTCTTAATAAATTGTGTTCATATTCATTCAGTTTCTTTCATAACTTGAATATGGGTTTGATATACCTGCAGAAATCCCTCTTCTTCCCAAAAGTTTTCCACAATAGCCTCTCGTAGACATATTTCTAAGCCTCTTTCTTCTCAGCATCAGTGTGAGTAAGTCATTTCAAACACATTTTTCTCCAATAATACACTGTTTTGCAATCCAGAACACCTCACACTTCTGATCCCTTCATCAGAGAACACTGGTTATTATCTTCCATTCAGCTTCTCTCTGTGTTATATACACTGATTAGTTTCCTAAAGTTCATGGTTTGTTCATTTGCCTCATAAATATCTAGAAGCATTTTTTTCTAGAACCATAGCAATACTCTGGAGTAGTCATCATGATGCTGCCCAGCCAAGATAATGATGTTGGTGTCATTTGTTATGAAGCTATCCACATATAATACACAAGGGTGTGGGGTGGGGTAGTCATATATCTCCTCTAAAGCACCTCTACTTGTCCCTCTATCATACTTAGGCCTTCAACACCTGGTATAAAGCCACCAGCCCCTCTTTCAAATACAGTCTTATTCAGTTGGAGGAGCTTTTTCCTTTTACTTTCTTTGACTTGCATGTTACTTGGCAACTTTCCTTAGCAACACATACTGTAAAGTGGTTGGCATTAGGAAGGATGTCTTGCCATAGAAATCATACCAAACAGACACTGGATTCCGACAAGGATTCTGCAGCTTTTGGATCATGTCAGACCTTCTGACTTGTGCCAACATGGAAAACAAACATTAAATGACGATGATGATAATATATATAAATGTAATTGGGTGTGGTTCATATGCCAAAAGAGAAAGATTACTCAATATATAAAAGGGTGAGAATAAATATATTTTCTTCATTTTTTATGAAAATATATGAACAGAGCAGATTACAAAATTAATAGTTCCTCTTAAATGTCCTGTGACGTACAGTCGTCAAATGTGCCATTTCAGATCTGAGCAGGCATATCTGATGAGCATAAATCTATGGGGACTTATGTGAACTTAACAGTTATGTAAATTGTTTTTTTCCTAGGATTAAATATGTATGTGTGTGTGGGAAGGAAGAGAGAAAGAAAGACAAACAGACAGACAAAGATGTATACATATATCTATCTATATATACATATTCTTAGACTCATGAGTGCATGTATATACATAATGAATGAGAGAACATATCTCCTGCAAGCAGCAATCTGTGGCACAAGATACTCTTGATAGTCATTATATTCCAAGCCCATCTCCAAGGAAATAGAAGTTATACTCATATAATAAAGGTAGGAGTAACGATAGTAGGAGGCAAAGATAGCAGGGGTGAACTGTTAATTGTAGTTATGCAGGAGGTGGTCTAGTTACAGTAGAAAACAATAAGGGAGGGAAGAAAGAGTAATAGAAGGTAGCTTGTATTAACTCTTTTAGTATCACCAAGCAACCAACAAGTACTGTTAATATGTGATGAGTTAATGTATGCATGTATGTACATGGGTATGTGTGTTTGCCTTATTCAAATAGAGTGAAGTGCAGATATGTAAGGTGAATGTCAAAGTAAATTTACTGATCTCATTACTGGACCATGTATTGCCCATACAAACACAATCTGTTAAAGGCAAAATAGAGTTACTACTAGAAAAACAAATCATAATGTACAGTGACAGAAAGAGAAATTTAGATAAAATTGTTTGACACATTATACTATGTAGGATTTGATATAACTTTATCATTTTCCATTTTATCAGGTTTCCACCAGCAACTTTACGATATAGTATATTTAGTAGTTTTAGGTCTACATTATCATTGTCAGATCATATGTAGGGTATTAACTTAAAGAGGAAACAATAAGTCTCAGAACGGGTGGAAGCAACCACAGTCACATAATGCCAAAAGTCATTGGTTACAATTTAAAATTTGTTTATCTATATATAATGTAAATATAACGTGGTATGTAGCTTGCTTACCAACCACATGGGTCTGGGTTCAGTCCCACTGCATAGCATCTTGAGCAAGTGTTTTCTACTATAGCCTCGGGCTGACCAAAGCCTTGTGAGTGAATTTCAGACAGAAAGTGAAAGAAGCCCATCGTGTGTGTGTGTGTGTGTGTGTGTGTGTGTGTGTGTGTGTATGTTCGTGAGTCTGTATCTGTCCGCCCAACATCACTTGACAATCGATGCTGGTGCGCTTATGTCCCTATAACTGAGCAATTTGGCAAAAGAGACCAATAGAATAAGTACTAGGCTTACAAAGAATAAGTCCTGGGGTTGATTTGCTCAATTAAAGGCGGTGCTCCAGCATGGCCACAGGCAAATCACTGAAACAAATAAAAGAATAAGAATATATATATATATATATATACATATATCATCATCATCATTTAACGTCCGCTTTCCATGGTAGCATGGGTTGGACGATTTGACTGGGGACTGGCGAACCAGATGGCTACACCAGACTTCAATCTGATCTGGCATAGTTTCTACAGCTGGATGCCCTTCCTAACGCCAACCACTCCGAGAGTGTAGTGGGTGCTTTTTACGTGCCACCGGCACAGGGGCCAGTCCGGTGGTACTGGCAATGGCCATGCTCAAATGGTGTTTTTTACGTGCCAGTAAGGTGAAGCTGGAAACAATCGCGCTCAAATGGTGCTTTTTACATGCCACTGACACAGAAGCGAGACCGCTGCTCTGGCAGTGATCCCGCTTAGATGGTGCTGTGAGTGCTCCACTGGCACGGGTGCCAGTAATCGAATTTGGTTCAGTTTCGATCGATCTCACTTGCCCCAACAGGTCTTCGCAAGCTGAGTTTAGTGTCATTGATTGATTGCTGGTAGGGACACCATATTTTGCTTAACAACTATGCAAGAGAGGAGACTATGTTGGTTTGGACATGTGGTGCATATGAATAAAGACAGCTGTATAAAGAAGTGCCAGTCACTGAAACTGGATGATACCTGTGGAAGAGGGAGACCCAGGAAGACATGAGAAGTGCTGAGGACCAATCTCAGGATGTTGGGGCTCATGGAAAAAATGACAATGGGCCAAGATGTCTGGCAATATGAGGTTCTAGAGAAGACCTGCCCATGTCAGTGAGAATGAGTTCTAGAAGTGTTGTGTTCCACCCACATGTAGCAATAGAAATTTTCACACACCCTACCCCAACAAACCAAACTATATCACCTCTCCCAAACAGCATCTTTCCTCTTCCTCACATTTCCTCTACATACACTATGATTATCTCCCACTCCCCAATCCTATCCTCACTGCCCTGCTCACTGTATTGTTGCTATCCCCACTCCCTATATAATTCTAGATTCTCACTAGTCACTGCATTCCTCCTCCTCCCTACTCAAGCCTTTCTTGGCAACACTCTGCCACTTATATTATGAGCTCCATAACTTGAGGATATGTTCTGGCACTTGCCACCATTTATCTCTTTCTTCCTTATTCTACTATCCCATCTATGCTCTGATCCCTGTTCTTTGTGAGTATACCCTGGCACTTTGCCACCATCTCTCTCCTGCACTCTTGCTATCTCCCTCTCTTTCCCTCTTGTTAGGTGACTATGTATCTCCTCTACAGCAGTACACCTGTTTCGGCCCTCATTCTTGATCACTCTCTCTCCTTCTCTTGATCTTCCCTCTGGATGGGTAACCATGTATCTCCTTTTCAACAGTGTCCTCATTCTTGTTAACTCTCTTCCTCCCACTCTCCTTCTTTCTCCCTTTCTCTCTCTCTCTCTCTCTCTCTCTCTCTCTCTCTCTCTCTCTCTCTCTCTCTCTCTCTCTCTCTCTCTCTCTCTCCCTTTCTTTCTGGCCAGGTAACCATGTACCTCCTCTACAGCAAGACACCTGTTTCTGTCTCTCTGTCACACTATAACCTTTCATCATCTGACACAAGATCACCTCCTCCACTGCCTCCTCCCCTCTCAAAGATTCTTTGGCTTGCAAGTCTCTTGGTGACCCTGCCAGTGCTAGTTCCAGTGTGTAAAAAGCATTCATTTTACACTGTAAAGTAGTTAGCATTTGGAAGGGCATCCAGCTATAAAATCCATGTCAAAACTGACCTATCCTGTGCTGGTACTATGTAAAAACATTCAGTCCACGCTTCAAGGTGGTTAGTATTAGGAAGGGCATCCAGCTGTAAAAGCCATGCCAAAAGAGACACAGAAGTCTGGTGCAGTCTTCTGCCAAGCCAGCTCCTGTCAAACTGTCCAACCTATGCCAGCGCGGAAGGTGGACATTAAACAATGATGATGATGATGATAACTGGCTGATTTGATTTTGTTTCAGAAGTGACTCAAGTATATGACACAAGGGTTGCAACAACAGTGAAATACATTTCTGACACTCTCATGGTCACTTCTGGGACAATTTCATTTCACCTATCTTTGAAGAATATAATGTTTTTTATGCAATGCATCTTACAAAGGGATACATTGGGACTGGTTTGATGAAAATGATGCTGAGGTTCAGAGATTCCTGTCAGCAAAGTGCAATGCCCATAGTGTATTACTGCACAGAGGGATATCAGTTGTGCAACAGATACTAGCACTTACCTATCACAAGAATACAAAATCACTACTGCAGTGATCTCTCATGAAGATGTAGAACACCTTGTGGGAAGGTCCATGATATTCAAGCTGTTACTGATGCGAATGACAGCAAAAAGCTCTACCATCTTGTAAAGCAAACTAATAGGCCTAAAAGTTCTAAATTAACTGCTTTGCTTTCCAAGGAAGGTTCTTTCCCACTTACTAAACAACAAAAATTGCAGGTCATTGGATAGGACATTTTTCTGAACTTCCAAACTGTGGGTCAGTTATAGAAGAAACAATAATTGACACTATTCAACAAAAGCCTGTCACCAAGTCTTTGGCCTCTACTCCCTCAATAGACAAGGTAGTAACAGCAATAAGTACGTTGTCTTCATAAAGCACCAAGTAAAGATGGAATTTGGGCTGAGGTAAAACTACAGGTCCTCTTTTAGGGGTTCTGGAAAGATGCTACGTCACATCCCTGGCCAGCCACATGTAGCACCTTAAGGATGAAGGAACACCATACAAGATTAAATGAAGGATCTATACAGGGCAGTTGGGATCCTATGGGAGCAGATGATGCAAGCTTTGCATAGCAGAGTGGGCAAGGATCCTTAAAGATTTGCTGGACCCAGAGTCTCTCCTAAACTCAAGATTTGAGATCTATAGCTCCTATCACCATTTCAAATGTTACTTGTTGCAGGCATTCATCAGTTAGGGCCATAAAAACATTTTGCAGACTGGAACTAGCCTAATGGTAGAGATTCCCAGTCTGCCCTTTAGGTTCATAAAATTTGCTGACCAGACCGTTCTAAGGGCAATAACCTGTCCCATTTAAGGCTCAGAGAGTATATTATTTGTTTGCTTATAAATTAGATGTGGCCTGTGGCCACTGGAGTCTAACGAGTCATCTATAAAGCTAAGCATTTTATGAATGCAAAAACCACTGATCACTCTATGACTGGACATATATTTAACTTCATGTAAATACATCACTTCGCTAACTTTTAGAGTGTGCTTCTTTTTCAGAGACATGATCCACTGACGATATATATATATATATATATATATATATATATATACAAATAATTACAGAGGCATCAAGCTGTTAGACCAGGTTATGAAAGTTACAGAGAGGGTCATAGCCCAACTAATTAGGGAGCGAATCAATTTAGATGAGATGCAGTTTGGGTTCGTGCCAGGTAAAAGCACTACTGATGCCTTATTTCTAGTGAGACAGCTGCAGGAGAAATACCTAGCTAAGGATAAACCTCTGTACCTGGCTTTCGTTGACATGGAGAAAGCCTTTGACAGTGTCCCCCGATCCCTTATCTGGTGGTCAATGAGGAAACTTGGGATAGAAGAATGGTTAGTGAGAGCTG
>NC_068994.1:22320753-22322423 GCF_001194135.2 Octopus bimaculoides
GGCAGTGAAACATGGGCTGTAACTGCTGAGGACATACGTAAGCTCGCAAGGAATGAAGCCAGTATGCTCCGTTGGATGTGTAATGTCAATGTGAATACCCGTCAGAGTGTAAGTATCTTGAGAGAAAAGCTGAACATTAGAAGCATCAGTTGTGGCGTGCAAGAGAGACGATTGCGCTGATATGGACATGTGGTGAGAATGGATGAGGATAGCTGCGTGAAAAAGTGCCACACCATAACAGTTGAGGGAACCCGTGGAAGAGGTAGGCCCAGGAAGACCTGGGCTGAGGTGGTGAGGCAAGACCTTCGTACATTGGGCCTCACCGAGGCGATGACTACTGACCGAGACAGAAATGCACATATGCATACACATACACACACACACACACACACACAAACACGCATGCACTCACATACACACACATACATACATACCATCCAACCTATGCCAGCATGGAAATAGGATGTTAAATGAAGACAATGATGATGATGACGATGATGCAGGCATGGCTGTGTAGTAAGAACATGGTTTTGGGTTCAATCCCATTGTGAAGTATTTTGGGGAAGTGTCCTCTACTATAGCCTTAGGTCAACCAAAGCCTTGTGAATGGATTTGGAGATGGGAACTGAAAGAAACCTGGTTTGTGTGTGTGTGTGTGTGTGTGTGCGCGCGCGCATGCATGCGTGTATGTGTGTGTGTGTGTGCATGCATGCGTGTATGTGTGTGTGTGTGTGCATGCATGCGTGTATGTGCATGCATGCATGCGTGTATGTGTGTGTGTGCATCCATGTGTTTGCCCTCCACTACTGCTTGACAACTGATGTTGATGTGTTTATGTCTCCTTAACTTCGTAGTTTGACAAAAGAGACTAATAGAATGTGTACCAGGCTTACAAAGAAAAAAAATCTCTGGGATCAATTCATTTGACTAAAAATTCTCCAAAGCGGTGCACCAGTATGGCCGCAGTCTAATGACTGAAACAATTAAAAGATAACAGATAAAAACTGATACATGCATATCATCATCCATGCCTAGACACATGTGAGCATGATAAATATAGACATATATGCATGTATATATACTTACATCCACATATGTATGTGTATATATTTACATACATATATATGCATATGTATTATGTAAGATGATAGATTATACAACTGATTAAGTATTGGATAACTGGCAGAGGTTAGTAGTTCATACCATCAACATTGATTCCATGGTCAATATACTAAACAATCAAAAAGCTATTCTTCTCAGATGTAAGTCATTACTGTGAGCAACATAACTTCTTAATGTAAGAAGTGATTATGCTGTGCAGCTGATGAGTGATTTATCATTTGTAGGTCTATATTCAATTCTTTTCCATGAGATATCTACAAGTGGTAAATTTGTGTTCTTTCCAGAGAATATTTGTCTCTCATATGCTCTGGAAAATAGAAATTCTTCCCATGGATAAAAACATCTGTACATAAACATCTACATATGTATGTACAGACGTATATTTACATACATATATATATACATACTTACATACATACATACATACATACATACATACATATATATATATATATATATATATATATAGAGAGAGAGAGAGAGAGAGGAATTTGGAATACAGGAAGTTAGAAAATTTATTGGTATTATTTATTCAACATTACACATGT
>NC_068994.1:22322932-22323648 GCF_001194135.2 Octopus bimaculoides
AGGGGAAGAGGGGGGAGAGAGTGTATACGTTTGGAAAAAAGAGAGATGCAAATATGACTGTGGTTAAGAAGTTTGCTTTCTAACTATGTGGTTTTGAGTTCAGTCCCACAATGTTGCACCTTGGATAAAAGTTTTCTACTATAGCCTCAGGTCAACCAGTCTTTAAGTAGATTTGGCAGAAGGTAGCCGAAAGAAGCCCATTTCATATGTATGTGTGTATGTATGTATGTTCATATGTATGCATATGCTTATGTATGTATGTTTGTGTGTATGCATGTATGTATGTGTGTGTGTATGTATGCCTGTATGTGTGTATGTATGTGTGTGCATGTATGTATGTATGTATGTATGTATGTATGTATGTATGTAGTACCAGTTATCTTGCAATGCTTGTCACTGGAACTTACTATGGCAACCATGAGAGTGGTAAAAGTCTTGTACAAGCTTTTGTCACTTAAATCCAATGACACACAAATGTCTCACCATCATTTCAGTTCTTGATCTGTCTTGTATTCTATAAAGTCCTGTGGTGACGGATGCATATCATATCCATGCAATGTACATATGGGGATGACAGTGAATCAGACCAATCAAGCTGAATGTGTGATGGCTATTATCTGACAAGACAAGGCAATCATCATGTATATGTGTATATATGTATTATGCATGTGTATATGTGTGCTTTTTTGTGTCTCCTTGTCATGACATTGCATGGT
>NC_068994.1:22324514-22324749 GCF_001194135.2 Octopus bimaculoides
GCTGTAGCATAAAAATTAAGGGTGTGCTCCAGCATGGCCAGTCAAATGACTGAAACAAGTAAAAGAGTAAAAAAAATATATATACATACATACTCACAAGCACATAAAAGCAAAACAAGGTGGAAAAAATAGTACTCAAATACCAATGGTAGAGTAATATACTTTTTATTAAATAGCACCAGCATTTGAGAGGTAAGCTTGGTTTTAGCAAAACAAGACCATATACATATATACA
>NC_068994.1:22324759-22325743 GCF_001194135.2 Octopus bimaculoides
GTGAATCAGACCAATCAAGCTGAATGTGTGATGGCTATTATCTGACAAGATGAGGCAATCATCATGTATATGTGTATATATGTATTATGCATGTGTATATGTGTGCTTTTTTGTGTCTCCTTGTCATGACATTGCATGGTAGCTGTAAACAAGCAGTACTGTCACATAAGTGGTGTCACTCATTTCCAGTCTTCTCTAAAAACCTGTCCAGCCATGGGTAAATATTGCCTTGTTTGAAGACTGGTGAAGATTAGCAATAAGAAGAGCATTTGGATGTAGAAAATCTGCCTCAACAAATTTGTTTGAACCACGTCATCATGGAAAGTGGATGTTAAAAATGGGATGGTGATGATGATGATGATATATATATACAAACACACGTATGGCTGTGTGGTAACAAGCTTTCTTCCCAACCACATAGTTTCAGGTTTAGTTCTACTACTTGGCAACTTGGGCAAGTGTCTTCAACTGTAGCCTCAGGCCGAATAAAGCCTTGTGAGTGGATTTGGTAGATGGAAATTGAAAGAAGCCCATTGTATGTATACATGTATATACCTATATGTGTGTGTCTTTGTGTCTGTGCTTGTCCACCCCACCCCCCTGCATCACGGCTTGACAACCGGTGTTTGTGTGTCTATGCCCCCATGACTTAGCAATTTGGCAAAAGAAACCGATAGAATAAGTACTAGGCTTAAAAAATAAGTCCAGGGTTCAACTCAAACACTTCAAGGCAGTGCTCCTGCATGGCTGCAGTCAAATGACTGAAACAAGTAAAAGAATAAAAAAAATAAAAGAATAAAAAAATAAAAAAGAATATATGCTGTAGCATAAAAATTAAGGGTGTGCTCCAGCATGGCCAGTCAAATGACTGAAACAAGTAAAAGAGTAAAAAAAATATACATACATACATACTCACAAGCACATAAAAGCAAAACAAGGTGGAAAAAATAGTACTCAAATACCAATGGTAGAGTAATATACTTT
>NC_068994.1:22325863-22343959 GCF_001194135.2 Octopus bimaculoides
GTTTTAGCAAAACAAGACCATATACATATATACATACATACATACATACATACATACATACACACACACACATACATACATACATACATACATACATACATACATACATACATACATACATACATGATGGCCGTCCACTCGTGACCAAGGAAGACCATTGCCGACCTTCAGGAACATTGTGCGCTCTAGGACTAACTTATATTTTGCATTTGCAGCTCCATTGGTGGCTAATGAGCCCTGCTCTTGACAAGCATACATGACTGCAAACATTGCAGACCAAGCTTTCCCCATTCACTATATGAGCCGTTTACTTTCGCGCAGCTGGCTAAAGTTCTTCATGCTGGATACGTGCTCTCTCAAAAGTGTCAATCCCCTCCTTAACCTACTTCCCCCATCTGTGGCGATGACAGGCATTGTTCTCCCAGTCAGTGTCCTGCATATCACAGGCCTTTAATGAGGACTTGACACAGTCCTTAAATTGCAGCTTTAGTTTCTGCCGGAGTCTTCTTCCATTCACAAGTTCTCCACAGAGCATCTGCTTAGGAATCCTGCCATCCTTCATTCTAATAAGGTGTCCAGTCCAACGTAACCAGTGCTTGTGCATGCATACATACATACATACATACATACATACATACAGGGCATGGCTCTACCAACACAGACTGCTTTCAAGACTCATATGGTTATTGATATTGCATGAGATTCCAATGACAAGTGTGGATAGGGTGGAGAGGAAAGTAAATAAATGCTTCCGAAGGTGGCTAGGTGTCACCCCAAGCTTCACTTCAATAGGCCTGTACATTAGATCTGGACAGCTACAACTCCCCCATCATCCATAACGAAGGAATTTAAAGTCACAAAATGTAATGTTGTAATGATGTACAGGGACCTCCAGGATGAGCTTGTCAGACATGCAGGTATTACAAGGTCCAGGCAAAAGTGGGTAGCTAGCACCACAGTCACTCACACTGAGGGCATGCTGGAGCTACATGACATCACTAGAGTTACATGCAGAGGTCACCGAAATCTTATTTCTTCCCATTTCCAACAATAGAAGAAGGCAAACATCAGGGAGAGGAGAGCCATGATCCAGGCAGATGTGTGGAACCAGGAGGAAGAAGGTCAAAAGCTGTGGAGCTGGTATCTCTGGGTGCCTGGACTAAACAGGACCTCTCGAAAAGGAAGGTCACATGGACAGACCCATGGAGACAAGAACCTTTCCACATCTCCTTCTTGCTATGGGCAGTGTATGATACACTCCCAACACCAACAAACCTGCACAGATTCGGTCTGAGGGAAGACCAGTTGTGTAGACTTTGTGGAGAAAGGGCCACACTGGCACATATCTTGTCAGGGTGCAGAACAGCACTTTCTCAAGGAAGATACAAATGGCACCATGATAGGGTACTTGCAAGACTTGCTCACAGCAGGAAAGGCTCAAGAAACATCATCATCAGGGGAAAACAATGGCAGCAATTAAGTTCATGAAAGAGAGGAAGAAGTTAGTAAAGACAGCAAAAAAGACACATAGCTTGCTGTATGGATCTCAATCACGAAATATGAAAGTGGACCTGGGGGAGAGATTGCAGTTTCCCTAGGTCGTCCATACAACTCTGAGGCAAAATGTGGTTCTGTTGTCTGAAAAGACCAAGAAAATTATCTTCATTGAGCTCACAGTCCCATGGGAAAAAGGGTGTGATGAGGCCTACAAATTGAAGCGTACCAAATATGAGAGCCTTCTGCAGGATTGCAGGGAGAAGGGATGGCAGTTGAGATTAACTGTAGGGTATTTCCTGCTCAGTTGTCATGGAGGAATGCTTACAGCCATTGGAATGAAAGGAAAGGAGTAAAAGGTGACTGTGTGCAGGATGGAAGAGGCAGTTCCAAGAGCCTCTTGTTGGCTTTGGAGAGGAGTTAAGCTGGAAGCCAGGAGGAAATAAAGAACAGTGATTCTGCCACCTCTGCTGACCCACCAGTAGGTGGGTGTCATGGTTCAGGGTCAAAACACCTGGTGAATATTGGGTACCATCTGATGACATCAGTTCCTGCTGGCCAAAGCTCCATTCACTTTCATGAGTGGAAAAAGTGCCTCCTTTTAGGTGTTATCAACACATACACACACACATATACTTCATCATCGTCATCATCATCTTTCAATGTCTGTTCTCCATGCTAGCATGGGTTGGACAGTTTCACAGGAGTTGGTCAGAACTGCTCACCCTCCATTTGTCTGTTTTGGCATGGTTTCTATGAGGGGATACCCTTCCTAATGCCATATATATAATATATATCAATACATACATACATGCACATTTATTCACAAACATACATACACACAGACATACATACATATATATATATATATATATATATATATATATATATACCCACACATTAGTATATGCATGTGCGTGCATGTGCAAGTAACTTAGAAACAATTGCTATCAACACCTGTTCATATTATCATTTTCATCATTATCATCCTGATTATCATAACCATTAGTGTTTTTTACAACATAATCAAAAATTTAAGGATACAATATTATAAAGATTCATTTCTTTGGATTCCAGTTTCAAACCCTAGGGGAGTGGACTTTCTTTCGTCCGTGTAGTCTTCTAAGTTCAATAGACCTATATATCTCTACTTCAAAAACTAACTGCAGCCAAAGCCAAAGATAATTATCATTTCTCATCAACACCATTTTTCACCAACATCATCGCTATTATCACACCAACATGGTCGATATCCTTCTACCACCATCACCATCATCATCATCATCATCCTCAATAACATCCACTTAGATGCTAAAAAAACATAAGCTTGTTATAAGAGAAACTGCAAAGCAGTAAAAGAGGGGGCGTGCTGTGAAATGTGAAAGAGAACGAGAGACATAGAGAGTGGGGAGCAGTTGTTAATGCAGGAGGAGCAGGAAGAGGTGACATAGTACATGTCAGATTAATACAGACCTTGCCAAGTTAGCGCCTATCAAGTAAGAGTAGCAGGGATAGGAGAGTTAATTTCTTCAGGTAAGCCCTACCAATTTTTTTTGACAGTCGTTACCCTTCCGCTTTTTGAAACTCAAGAAGCTAGAGTGAGTACCACTAGAAACACAGTTGAAGTAAAGACACACGGACAGACAGTTGTTTTATTTACAGAATTTTTTTAGCAAAGAAACGGTAAGTGAATACATTGAAGGCGGATCTGAACGAAGGGAGATAACTTCATTATCTTACCGCTGAATATGTTTTTTAACATATATAGTATAAAAATTATATATATATATATGTATGCATTAAACAATAAAAATATGAATGTTTACTTCTCAATTTATTTTTATTTTTCTGAAAATAAAATAAAAAATTTTGTTTTTGGTTGTATGGTAAGAAGTTTGCTTCGCGTCCACATGATTCCGGGTTCATTCCCTCTGCGCGGCACCTTGGCAAGTGTTTTCTATTATAATCTTGGGTTGACCAAAGCCTTGTGAGTGGAATTGGTAGGCGGAAGTTAAAAGAAGCCCATCGGATACATTTGTGTAGGTGTGTCTTCGTGCCTATGTTTGTCACCTCACCATCGCTTGACAACTGGTGTTGGTACATTTACATCCTCGTAATCTAGCGGTTCGGCGAAATAAGATCGATAAAATAAGTGTCAGGCTTTAAAAATTAGCACTAGGAGGAAGGGGTCAATTCGTTTGACTAAAAATTCTTCAAGGCAGTACCCCAGTATGGCCGCAGTCTAATGACTGAAAGAAGTAAAGGATATTAAAACTTATTACAAAAACTTGTTTCAGTCTGAATTAAGGCAATAAAGTAAGATAATTTTATCGAAAAAAGAAGCGCAATTTACGAATGTAAACAGTAAAAATATGGGCACAAAAGTTAATAAAGAAAGAAATCATGAGTAAATAAATATAATAAACAGACATGCACATTCCTCAAGTTATACGGCGCAGCCCCCAAAACCAGTACTAACACAGGGGATTGTGAGGCTGACGCTCTGTAACAACCAAGCACCTTCACTAGCATCATGTGATACTTGTTTGAGATGGGGCCCTAACGAAGTCAAAAACTTAAGTCATTGGGGCAGCTTCCTAAACGACTGAAATGTTGCAGGTTGAAAATGTTGACAGACAGATTAAGGCGTTTCAGTGTCTTCTTCCATTCACTTACGGCTGCAGTAACCTCCACCTCCCTACGATATTACAAATGCATGTTGAAGCGAAAGTGTCTCTAGAAGTGGTCTCCTTAATAAAGGTAGTTAGGCAAAGTGTGGGTCGATTAAGTCTCTTCTTGGTGTCCCTGGGCACCAAGAATTGAAGGGATATTTACTCTATCAAGGGTTTGTATAATTACTAAGTTTATCTCTGACAAGCAGAGCGACCATGAACGAATTCAGGAATTCAGGAGCTTGTCACACCAGTACTTCATTCTCTGACAAAAATCATTCCTGATCCTGATGGTTGAAACTCGGTTGTTTTTCCTTTTTTTTTTTCCTTTTCCAAGACCCTATGAAAGTGAAAGTATTTATCTTGTCAACAGTAAGTACTTTTCAGGTCACAAAATTGTTTCCATAGAAGAAAAGTGAAAGATTGATTTATTATTTATTCTATAAACAAATAATAAATGGATCTATCTACAAATCATTGTTCAAATTCACTCTCTTCAATTTGATACTGACACAGCTGATTTTAATTGGATTTTGAATAAAATGCTATATCGTGGCAGTAGTTCTTCCAGTTAGCACTTTTTTTTGCAATGTCATATGCCTGACAACACATAAGATCAGTTACTTAGACAAAGACTTCCTTGGCAAATATTTTGCTAAACTTTGGTATACCTTCCATTGGTAACCATCTGCATAGTGTATCTCTTCTGTGAATGTCATACCTTCACCACAACCAGGACACAATCACATATAATGAAGAAAACCACACTGTTGAAGAAAAGTTCTCAACTTGTGTATTTGTTGTTAATCATTCTAACACTTAATTAATAGCCTTGTTTTGTTCCTTTTAATCACAAAATATTTGGCTGTCACACTGGATTCTTTATATTTAGCAGGGCCTCTACTGGCCACTATTTTTTGTTCTGTAGGAACATGGAAAGGGATGTAAGTATATCAAAGAACTGACTTTTTAGCCTGGGAAACATCTACTTTTTGACAAAATACTTTCACTTTCACAGGATCCTGGAAACAAAAAAGCACCCAGAACTCATCCTGGCTAAATAAGACACTGATGTTTGCCAAAGACAAAGCATCAGTCCAACCTTCAGAAAATTTGGCTTTCAGAAAGTAAGTGACACTGATCAGATTCATCAAAAAGTGTGTCAAAAATATTTTGACTGATATTTGTCTTAACTTCACAGAGTCGGTTTAATTTGCTCTGGAAATAACTATTTGAGAGGAGGTAGTCCATGTCAAAAAGCAGAGACTGTTGTCTACTATAGAGGAGCAACCATGAACAGAAGTAGGTAAGCAAGGGAGAGATAAAGAAAAGCAAGGGTGACGTGCCCTGATCAAAGGACTCCAGAAGCCACTACTACCCTACCAGATTCGTGTATGTAAACATACTGATTTCAAATTTTGAAACAAGGCCAGCAATTCTGGTGGCGTGGGTAAGTCGATTACATTGACCTGGTACTTATTTTATCTACCCCGAAAGGGTAAAAGGTAATGTCAACCTTAGTGGAATTTGAACTCAGGATATAAAGACATGAAATGCTGCTAAGTATTTTGCCCAGCACAGTAATGATTCTACCCACTCACCCCTCATGTATGAAAATATAAATTATCTGGTGAAATTTAAGAATAGATACACCTAAAAAATTGTAGAGCTTAAAGGTTAGTTAAAATACTATAACTGATCAAAACGCAACTGGACATCACTAAAACTGAATAATGGTCAGAAAAGAGGCTGTTTGTACACTTTTACACTACAGAGAAAGTCACCTTGTCTCAAATAACAACATTACTTATCTTTACTCTTATTTAAAAATATAAGCTGTGATTTCAATATACTGTTAAATAATATGTTTTCACTAAATTTAAACAACATGAGTTTTCTGAAAATACACTATCCAAAGAATTATTTTTTCACAAATTATTTTGTCTTGTGATTTGCCCCCTTTCCATTAAAGATCATAAATCAAATATGTAAAAGAAAAATTTGTAGATTTATTACAAAAATATTTCAAGTGGTGGTAATATTGTTGTGCCAATAATTATTACTTTGTATCTATAATTGTTACTTCCTAATTATTCAGGAATATATGTATGGCTTCTTTAAGCATAGTGTTATGCATAACACAGGGACATCATCCGTTGTTGTGCGAAAGTAATTTTATATTATATTGAAAGGAATGAGACAAATTTCCAAATTTTTATAGGTCGTCCCCCAACAATTATTTACATTCTACAAAGCTCGGATTACTCCTACATCTAAGACAGTGCTGCCATTGCACTCACAGTCATCCCAGACAGAAAAGAACTACCTGATTGATTAGCATAAAGATATAATCACAGACACACTCAATACAATAGCACACAGGCACACTGTCTTATCTCTTTTGTTTTACTACTATTACTAGGCATTCTCATCCCACTTACCTTTCCTTTCATCACCCTTGTTACAACAAATCCTCTCAACTACACATTAATCACTATGTCCTGTCCTTCCTTCCCAGAACATTGATTCTTTAGAATTCCTCTCCATTTGTCCTTCCTGCAATGGTTCAAGAACTTTATGGGCCTCTATCTCATAGGTCTAGGAGATGCTGCAAAAGCCATAGGCCATGCCAGTAGCTATACAATGGTAAAAACTAACTAAATAAATAAATGGTAAAAAACATTTCAAATTGAAAATAAATCCCCCCCTGCTCTCTACCTATCTTTCTATATGTCTGTTTGTCTGTCTATCTATCTATCTATCTATCAATCTTCTACCTATCTATCTATTATCTTTCTCTCTCTCTCTCTCTCTATCTATCTATCTATCTATTCCTGTGGTGGTGGTAGTCAGGGATGAGGGTGATAGTAAGTGGTATGAAAGACAGTGGTGATGGTGGTGGAGGGGAAGGTGGCAGCATCATAAGTCTGAATGGTGTGTGTATGGCAGTTGTGATAGGGATGGTGGTGGTGCTGGTGATGGTGATGGTTGAAAATAATCAACAGAAAGAGAGAGAGAGAGAAAGAAAGCGGCTAGAGAGAAAAAAAAAATTGTACTGACCCTGGAATGGGAAGACAAAAAATGTTGTTTATCATGCAGCTTTGCAATAAGTTCCAAGTCGACAAATTATATCATTGTTTTGATAAAAATTATTCATTGCTTGAAAAATATTGGTCAAGTTTAATAAAATTTAATATGTACTCAATGCATAAAGTGTCATTGTTGGGCCCAAGGCCCAATGAAGAGCTAACTCAAAAGCTGCCTGATAGGGCGGCTTTTGAGCTAGTATATAATATATATATATATATATATATATATATATATATTGTATAATACATATATATAATATGTAGTACATATGTAATATATATATGAGAGGGTATTGTAGTTCACTGGAAGCCTTGTGTATTGTTTGTGAAATGTAATGTGTATGGAATGGCACAACCATGTAGAGTGAACTATAATAACTGTTATAAATAATTTAATTATTCATAATCTAATACAATATTTTTGAATATAAAAATTCCTTCTCTAGATATTGTTAGGAAGTAATGGAGTCACTGTTATAGTCGGTTTTCCAAGTTACTGAAATCTGTCGGCAGCATCCCTGTAGTGGTCTCACGAAGCTCCTTCCAGAATTCCTCATGAGAAGTGCATGAAGGCAGTCATGTCTTGAGCTTGTGTGTGTTGGCATATTTGCAGCGCTGCTTTCAAGTTATGTATTGTACGTGCACTTTTTTTTATATAATGTTTTCTTACATGAGCATGTTACCATCATGCATGCAGGGTGTCGATGTTGTTAAATCATTTAGTGACTGTTAATTTCCAACCTGTTGTTAATTTGGGGCCCTGGTCTGTCTATGAGGATTGTCTCCTTAATTCTTAAATTTCCAAAATTCCTGTCATTGGCCTCAGTTGTGACTGTTATGTTTTTGTTGGTGTTCCTACAGCTGCGAATGTGTAATGGTCTTGTTATGCTACCCACACAGAAATTGTTGCATTTATTACATTAGATTTGATATACAACATTTACCTATTGGCATAAATCTGTATCACGGATGGGTCAGTTAGCTAGTGTGGATTGATTGCTGTCCTTTGCTCATTTCTTTGCTAGTTGTCTTCTCAGAGAGGGACCGAAGTGGGTTAGTTGTATGTCTAGTCCTTCTCTGCTTATGGCTCTTCAAATGGCTGTAGTTATCCTCTCGCTAAAATGGGGTATTTTAAGGAAGCATGTGTTGCTGGGTTTTCTGTGTGTTTATCCTCTTGAGTACTTAAGCAGATTCACAATGGATATAGGGTACCTGTTGGTTTTCAATACCTCTAGGAAGTGTGTGGTGTGGGTCACCTTGTCCTCTGTCCTGCTGCACTTGTTCTGGATGCATGTAAGTTAGTTTCTGGCATATCCTATTTTTGCACTGAGTTGAAGGGCTGAATTGTAGAGAACAAACATATCTCTACTGGTTGCTTTCCTGTAGAACTCAGCCTGGATCTCTCTTTCATCTGTTATTTTCAGTTAGAAGTTGAGCACCCGTGTTGTCGGGATGTTCTATAGTGAACCGTATATTCATGTCCATATTGTTGAGCATCATGAATATTCTGTCAGCCTCTTCACAAGAGGATATGAGTTTGAGGATGGACTGAACAGGCTTCAATCTAAATTACTACAATTATTTCTGAGCATTAGTATCAACTGTTAATTGCTGAGTGTTTCACGTATTTTTACACATTATTACATTGATATGATACAATAATAGCTGTGTACCTGCATGTCTTCAGGTGGGTGGATTTAAGAGCACTGCTGGATCACCTATAGTATATTCATTAAAAGGAGAATTCCTGCTGTATGATAACATATGGTAGCCAATAACCATGGAGGAGCTTTGTAAAGCATACTCTAAGGTTATTAAATTTTATGTAGTCATGGCCAAAAGTTGGAATATATTTTTGAAAATTTTAATTGTTATATTCACCATATTACTGTAAGTAGTAATAATATATTGCAAATTAGATATAATTTTGGGCATTTAATATAAAATTTAAATTTTCAGACCTATGTTCCAAACTTTTGGCCATGACTATATATATATATATATATATTACTACAGTTGTTTCTGAACATTAGTATCAACTGTTAAATGCTGAATGTTTCACATATTATGTACATTATTGCATTTAATATTATCCAGCAATTGATGTGTCAGGTGATATGATATGCTTAAGAAGACCTGTTGAGTCAAGTAAAACCAAAATCGTAGCTGTGGCTTGTGTCCCCTGACTGACTTCCATTGTGGTGGCACATAAAATGCATCATCTGAACATGGTTGATGCCAGTACCCGCTGACTGGCTCCCATGCCGGTGGCATGTAAAAAGCACTATCCAAACATGATCGATGCCAGGGCAGCCTGACTGGCTCCTGTGCTGGTGGCATGTAAAAAGCACCCACTACAGTCTTGGAGTGGTTGGCATTAGGAAGGGCATCCAGCCGTAAAAACGTTGCCAGATCAGGTTAGCATGTCAGTCGAAATGCTTAGAGGCATTTTGTCTGTCTTTACGTTCTGAGTTCAAATTCTGCCATGGTCAACTTTGCCTTTCATCCTTTTGGGGTCGATAAATTAAGTTCCAGTTGCATACTGGGGTCGATCTAATCGACTGGCCCCCTCCCCAATAATTTCAGGCCTTGTGCCTAGAGTAGAAAAGAATATTAATGATATAAACTTCAATGTAGATAAGGAAGTAGACAATCTGACCACTCCCCTTTAAGAAAAGCATACATTACTTTGGTTGACTGTAAGATCAAGAAGTTTGATTGGCCACTGATTTAAATATCCCCATCTACAAATTTTTGTTTCCCTCATAGAAATATTTGGCAAAATATGACCTGGAAAATATTTGTTGGAATATCACCTGAAGAAATGGCAGTTTGTAATAATTCTAACTTACATAATGTTACCTATTAAGTCATACAATTGTAGTTAGGTTCAGAATAAACATGCTGTTAAAACATATAGTGATACACTGAAATATCCATTTGCTTAATCCTTATTCTCTCTCTCTCTCTCTCTCTCTATACACACACACACACACACCATCCATCATGCACTTGTGTATTGTTTTCTTGCTTTTTGTTGATTTTCACTCCCCATTTTTCACATAAAAGTTTCCATTTTCTCTCTGGGTACTTAACTTTCTCTGCACTTTTCCTTTTGGCTTAAAACAACATTGCAACATATATGCAAGCATACATTGAATACTACACTTGCACCTTAATTTTTGTGCCTCCCATGGTTGTTTCCTGGCCTGTGTGAATCCTAAGTCTGATAAAGTGTCTGTTGGATCTTACAGTGTGACAGTCCACATTACATTGCTTTACTTTTCTTTTACTACAGAATTTCCACCCATGCTGATACTGCATGAAGTTGATACAGCACAAGACTGATACTGCACACTATTCAGACCCACTTGAATATGCACATTTCCAGCCTTACACCACATCCACTTTTCCATGTACATTTTCATTGTACATCTAAAACTACATTTTTATTGTTTATTCTTCCTTTCTCTGCAAAATATGTCACATCAGAAAGCCTATTACACTTACATCTTGATTTGTCATTGTTACATAACGAACTCACCAGTAGAGGAATAATGTAACAGATTGCTACCTCAAGTGAAACCTGTTTTTTGTTTTTCATTCAGTTAGAATTTTTGTAAACACCTTAGAATGTGTAGAATTTTGTCAAAACATCTTGCTGATGTGATATCAGCAAAAATTTAGTCAACAGCAAAACATCATATTTTGGAGTGAACATATTAATAAATATGAAAAAATGTTGAGACAAACAGGTATGGGATTAGTGAGGATATAAATTAACACTGCACAAAATTGAAAATTGTTGTTTCCAACAAAAGTAATATATACTAGTAAAACATCTGAGAATGCTTGGGTTTCAACAAAGTTAATAATTTGCAAGATATTTGGTACTCTCTAAGTTGGAGGAAAATGGCCAAAGCTTCACATAGTTTTAGAAGTCTGCTCACTGTAGAAATTGTGAAAATTGGACATGAACTACATTCAATTTTCTTACAATGCAGAAAAATTCTTTGTGAAACACCCTGTGTTCTGTGGGTCCAGAGGGCCAATTTCTCTTTAAGTTGAAAGGAATAAAGCAAATTTCAAATTTCTAACAGGCATCGGATTAAGGAAAATGGAAAATTCAAACATAAAAAGTAAAACATATTAGTGAAATATTAGAGAATGTTTGATTGCAGTAAAATGAATAATTTGTTAGATACTTAACACTTGGATGGAAAAGACTAAAATTGTGATTTGTGATAGGTTTGTGAACTGCAGAAATTATGGAAATTCACAAATGAAAAGGGCTGAAATTTTTCTGACATATGCAGAATCTATTTGTCCAATGTGCTGCATATTCTTATATGAGTGAGTTTGGAGTCTATGATTAATTTTCAAATTTTAAATAGGTATGGGATTAGTGGATTCCTCTGGTAAACACAAACTTTTAAGTCTCTGCCTGTATTAAATGTGTTGTTGCTCACAAAGGACTTACACAGTTTTTATCTATAGTGGATTAAGATTATGAAGAATGCAACCCTTCTTTTTTCTGGTGTATGTAACTAATGCTAATACAAATGTTACCATGCAGCAGATGAATAATAGGTGTATGCATATGCTTTCGGCAGGAAAACAATATCTTGAGGCCCAGCAAACAGAGCTTCAGTAACCCCTATAAGTGAAGGTAGTAATTTTAGCATGTCACCAGTACCAGCAAAACAAAACATTGAAGCAAATGATGAGAAAAGGTAAAATGGCATAGCGTGGATTTAACAAGAGACTATCGTATGGAGAAAGATGTAAATGGGAGTAAAATTTTACTGAAAGAAAGAATAGAACAGAAGTAGAGGGAACTACAATATAGAACTTGGCTAGAATTATGCTTTGTAGATGAGAAACTTGAAAATGTAATACCTGAGAATTGGTATACACATGATCTTTGAACATTAAGCCTCACAGAGATGATGACCGAGACCTCTGGTGATAAGCTGTGTGTGAGAAGACTCATCAGGCCAAGTGAAATTGTAGTTGTGGCCATGCCAGTATCATGTAAATGGCACCTGTGCATTGTAGTCATGGTACCATGTAAATGGCACTTGAGAATTGTCATTGTAATTGCCAGTGCCATGTAAATGGCACCCATGAATCGTAGTTGTGATCATTGACGGTTCCACGTAAATGACACTTGGGAATCATGGTCATTAGTGGTGCCACGTAAGTGACATCCATGAGTTGTGGTCATTGGCGGTGCCATGTAAATGGCACCCATGAGTCATGGTTGTAGTCACTGCACCCATGAATCATAGTTGTGGTTGCTGTCGGTGCCATGTAAATGGCACCTGTGCATTGTAGTCTGGTGCCATCTACACAGCACCCATGAATTGTAGTCGTGGTCATTGCTGGTGTTAGGAAGGGCATCCAGTAGTAGAAACCATGTCAAATCAGACTGGAACCTGGTGCAGCTCTCTGGCTCATCAGCTCCAGTCAAACTGTCTAACCCATGCCAGCATGGACAGTGGACATTAAATGATGATGATACAGGAAGTTACTTTCAATATAATGTTAACAAATGGTTACAAAACTCTATAGACATCAGTTCACTGGAATTTAGTCATTTAGTAATAGTGTGATTATCTATTAGAGGAAAATAGACAATAAGAGAAAAGAAAAAGATCATGAATTAATTAACAAAATTAGTCTAAAATTGCAGAAGACTAAGTCAATACAGTATGAGACAATCCTGTCATCAACACTTCACTGTAGTCCACCTAACTGTAAGTAAGCATCACATAATGGAATAGCTTATCATTCTAAAAACACATCACTATTCAACTGAATATCACATTAGCTCACAGGCGTTTGAATATTCCCATGGGTTTTGGCCTTTCTTTCAATTTTATCTTCAGCACATCAATGTGAACACGAAAGAGATGAGTACCAAACCCAAGTAGCATCAATTATCCTAAACAGGGTTTGAAATATAAGAACTGCTCCAGCAGGAGATAAAGTCTATGAAACAACTTTGGTGATCAATTAATCACTAATGAGAAGTCATTGCAGGAAACAAGAAATATTAATTTCAGGGAAATATTTCGCTTGGTTCATTCTAATGATGATGACATTAATCATCATCATAACCACCACTGCCACATCTGCTTTTTCTATATTGGCTTGGCTTGGATGAGACTTTGTGAGATAGTATTCTCTAGCCAGATGTCTTTCCTGATGCTAGCTCTAACTTGTTTTCAAGTAAAGGATTTTGTTCCACATTTTCATACAACAAACTGCTGAACTGTCAAATTCTTTGTTTATATTGAACACAAACAATGTCACTGAAGCTTAAGCTGTGTGAATGCAAAGGTGTGTGATGACAAACATGCACACACACACACACACACACACGCACATGATAAGCTTCCATACAGTTTCTGCCACCAAAATTTCATTCACAAGGCACTGTTCAAAACGAAAAAATATAAGATGCTTGTCCAAGGGTCCACACTATAGAATCAAATCCAAAGTCACATAGTCACAAAGCAAACTTTTTAACTACACACATGTTTGTACCAATCCATTCAAAAGAAAAACAATGTGATAATATATACCAAAGTTAGTCCATTTTTTTTATTCAAGTAAAAGGCATTTTCTTCAGACTAAAATCAATAAATCAGAATTAATTAGAACCAACACTTTGCTTACATAACAATACAACTGAAATAAAATAAGCATGTATTCATTTAGCAAAAAAAGCATCACAGAAATATTTTCAAAAGTTCTAAGTTCTTCACTTCTAAAACAAAGAGATATCAATATCAGTGTCCAAGTGTCTAAGATTAATAAAGATACAGCCTTCTCTACTATTAATATATTTATGAGATAAGGATTAACAGCTTACAAAATATATAAATGCAGCCTCGTAACTACTTGGAGCTTGATTGAATTTCTTTCCTCACATCATAAGAGTTCATATTCTTGCCTTTATTTATATCTCCAGAAGAGGACTTTTGTTTTTTCAACTTTCCTTCATGAGAATATACAGATGAAATATTTTTCCCTGATGTATTCCAAGCAGCAGCCATAGGAAATCCACGGGGCCAATTGTAGGTATTTTCCCAGCCCTGGGTCATCTGGTGCAAAAAGGAAGGTGCCATTATTACTGGAGGAATAGTTGGTACCTGCTGAAATCTAATAGATGAGGATGATTGTATTTCTTTGCGGCTGTCATCTCCAAGAGAAACACGTCCATGTGTGTTTGCATGAGATATACGAGAAATAGATGAATTGCTTTGAGATTTTGAATGTAATGATGTTGAATTAACCCATTTTGAAATGACAGATGATGATTGTGGTTTATGATGGAATGCTGAAGTTGATGGTTCTTTCTGGCATTGTTCAGCTGAGGAAGCAGCCTGAATAAGTTCTTGTTGTCCCAGCTGCCTAGATTTTTGTTCATGAGTTTTGGAATGATGGCTTAATGAATTAGATGAAGACAATGATGCAGATTTCTGAGATGTTTTTACTTGATTTTTATCTGTTGTATGAGTATGTTCATGATTTTTTAATGTACCTCTCTGGGAGAAGGATTTTGAACAGTAAATACACTGGAAAGGTTTTTCTCCAGAGTGAACTCTTTCATGATTTCGTAAATTAGTTCTTTGTGAAAAAGCTTTAGAACACATGGAACAACTAAATGGTTTTTCTCCAGTATGAACTCGTTCATGACTTCTAAGTTCATTATGTTGAGTAAATGAGCGAGCACACACAATACATACGAATGGTTTTTCTCCTGTGTGTATTCTAATATGATTCCGCAGATTAGTGAGCTGAGTGAAAGCTTTAGGACAAAAATGACATTGATATGGTCTAACACCTGTATGTACACGCTCGTGTGACCGTAGCTCATTCTGCTGACAAAAAGATCGACGACAAATTAAACACATATAAGGTTTTTCACCTGTGTGTGTTCGCTCATGACTACGAACATTTGTTCGCTGCGAAAAGGCTTTACGACAATACATACAATTGAAAGGTTTCTCACCAGAATGGACTCGCTCATGACTTTTTAAATAAGTTCTTCGAGCAAAAGTCTTTGAACAGTGAGCGCACTTGTGGGCTTTTGGAGTGCTATAGCAACTGGTTGAGCAGTTACGAGCTCGTTGTTGATCACTGCAACAATCACCAGAATAGTTTGTGTTTTCAGTTTCACCTTCTGTAGCTTCTGAATTTCTTGATGTTTCACCAGCACCTTGAGAAGAAACAGTTTGTTGAGGAAAAGGTTTTCGATAAGATACATAGTTTTCACTTGTTGAACTTGTTGAAGTGGGCTGTTCAAGAGAATTCATATTGGGTTGTGTAGGAAATGTTGGCTGGCTTGTATAGCTGAACTGTTTTTCACTAGAGTTGTCAAAATAATCCTCAGATCTCACCAAATCTTCTTGTGTGAAAGCTTTCCCAGTAATATCAAAAATATATTGTTTACCAACTGAATACATAGATGGTATAGTATACATTATCAGGATTAGTTGGAAAACCTCCACAAAATTTTCTTGCAGAAAATCATAGTATTCTTGAAATCAATATTTGGTAAGTAATTTCATTTAAAATGCCATCAAACAATTTTTATCAACATCACTAATACATTTATGCCTGAGGCTCTTGACTTTTTCTGCAAATCATGATGAAGAAGAAAGTTTAGTTTTTGCCAAATCCCATTTCCATATTGTAGAAAATGTAATGAAAGAAGATAAATATGAAAGAAAATTTAACTTCTTTGAACTTGGCAACCAAGATGTGTCCATGTTGTGAAGCAGTATCTAAAAATAAAAAGAATTTACATCAAAATAAATACAAATAAAAAAATGAAATATAAAATTTAAACATACAATCACAAACAAGCTAAAGAAAAGCTTAAACATTAAATTTCTGAGAATATATTTACAAAACTCTCTTCACATGAAAAATAATTTCTTTTCCATAATCTATAGGTTAATGTAATTATTACAGCTTCCACACAACTTGCTGGAATATAGATGTTTATTTAATTAACCCTGATATCTAAGCTACAAATGTGTATACATACAATCCTACTCTTTGAACAAGAGTCAGCTTGGGTCAAAAAACCTGAATCAGAACATTTTTAACAGTGCTGATATATGTAAACTAGATAGCCCATATAACCTTGATATACTAAAAACCAAATTCCTCACCCACAGTACTGGTTTCTACTAAGACAATGGATTAGAGATATGACACAGCTGTGATAACCATACTTTATGTACTTTTTAAAAAAAAAACCTCTGAAGCTTGAATATATAAGTAAGCAATCTTCTTTTATTTTTTGCCAACAATTGTTTTTAAAAATCTCATAACATCAGTATAAATATTTCAAACCCCCTTTTCTAAGGAAATATTCAATAACGTAGTATCAGATTACAATATAGGGCCCTAGCAGTGAGTGGATTCCGAGATCTCATATGCCCCAACCAACACACATTTATGACTTAAGAATAGACCTAAGAAAATATGCTTTATGCCCACCTATCTCTTTAAATGTTAGGATTCATTTAAAGAAAAAGTTCCTGGTCTCACCACATAAGCATTTTCTTGAAAACCATATAGAGAAAAATCTTTAATAGGCATTCTGTCTAGGTAAGCTATAGTTGCAATTACAACATGAAGAAAATAATCTCAAGTAGACCTACCAAAAGAACTGTTCCAGATTGCACTTTCAGGCAAGCAATATAAAATCAATAGTATACAAGGCCAAAGTCATCTCAAGTACCTGATATAAAATGGTGTTAGAAAACCATATCTGGAAACCAAGGGAGAATAACATTACTTACAGCATCAAATGGTGGGACCATGAGAGATCAAAATCGTATGTGAATGGGTCAGGGAGATACAGTCTTTATAAATCAAAAAGAATGACCTACAACAGTTACTTAAATTCTAGAACTAAAATTTTTCACTAGACATATAAACATTATCTTATCTATGTGGAGGATACCTCCTACACCAGAATGACTACACCACAATTTTCCAAACCAGGTCAAGTTTTGCACACTAAGCATGCTTAATGCACAGCCATATTTTGACCAATGTGGGAATTAGCTAATTTTAAGCATATCATCAAACCACCACCACTATATGCTTCAAGAATCATCAATCCAGCTAATTTTTATGCTTTTTTGTTCATTTGCTAACATGTAATTTCTATAGCTAATTATTTTACATTTCCTCTCTCTCTCTCTCACTCTCTCTCTCTTTTCAACATCTACTGGCAACACCATGCATACTATAGATCATCATCGTTTAACGTCTGCTTTCCATGCTAGCATGGGTTGGACGATTTGACTGAGGACTGGCGAACCAGATGGCTGCACCAGACTCTAATCTGATCTGGTAGAGTTTCTACAGCTGGATGCCCTTCCTAACGCCAACCACTCTGAGAGTGTAGTAGGTGCTTCACGCTCAAATGGTGTTTTTACATGCCACCTGCACAGAAGCCAGTCCAGCATCACTGGCAACGACCTCACTCGAATGTTTTTTCATGTGCCAGTAAGGCAACACTGGTAATGATCACGCTCAAATGGCGCTATTTATGTGCCACCAGCACGGAAGCCAGACAGCTGCTCTGGCAATGTTCACGCTTGGACGGTGCTGTTAGCACTTCACTGGCATGGGTGCCAGTTATCGAATTTGGTTCAATTACAATTTCGATTTCACTTGCCCCAACAGGTCTTCACAAGCAGAGTTTAGTGTCCAATGAAGGAAAGGTTGGCATGGGTGCCAGTCGTCGAATGTGGTTCGATTTTGATTTCACTTGCCTCAACAGGTCTTCACAAGCAGAGTTTAGT
>NC_068994.1:22344315-22353443 GCF_001194135.2 Octopus bimaculoides
GTGGCACTTTTTCACACAGCTATCCTCATCCATTCTCGCCACATGACCATACCAGCGCAATCGTCTCTCTTGCACACCACAACTGATGCTTCTAATGTTCAGCTTTTCTCTCAAGGTACTTACACTCTGTTGAGTATGCACACTGACATTACACATCAATCGGAGCATATTGGCTTCATTTCTTGTGAGCTTACGCATGTCCTCAGCAGTCACGGCCCATGTTTCACTGTCATGTAGCATGGCTGTTCGTACACATGCTTCATACAGTCTGCCTTTTACTCTGAGCGAGAGGCCCTTTGTCACCAGCAGAGGTAAGAGCTCTCTGAACTTTGCTCAGGCTATTCTTTTTCTTACAGCTACACTTTTAGTGCACCCTCCCCTGCTACTGACTTGGTCACCTAGGTAACGGAAGCTATCAACTACTTCTAGTTTTTCTCCCTGGAATGTGGCAGAAGTTGTTCTCTGCACATTTTCAGTGTTTATTGCTTGAGTATCTGCCACATACAAAAACAATCTTCCTAGTTAGCCTTCCTTTGATATTGCTGCACCTCTTATGTGTCCATAGCTTACACTGAGTACATCTTATAGAGTTTCTACCTACGCCTTTTCTACAGATTGAGCAGGGCCATCTACCTGAAGGGGTTTGTGGTTTGTCTATCTTCCTACTTATTAGGACTTTGATTTTAGCTAGGTTGACTCTATGGTCCTTTGATTCTAATCCTTGCTTCACACCTGAAACTTCTCCTCTAGTTCTGATAGTGACTCAGCAATTAGAGCAAGGTCATCAGCATAGAGGAGCTCCCAGAGACAACCTGTCTTGAATTCTTTTGTTATTGCCTGGAGGACTATGATAAATAGGAGGGGTCTGAGGACTGATCCTTGGTGGACCCCTTCCTCTGTAATTCTTTGTATCTAAAGCATCACCTTTACCTTTATAGCAGTTAACTATGGTGCTGCTACACCAGTCAATGGATATGACTCCATCGTGTATCACTTGGTTAACTATACGGGTGACTAGGCTATAGCCAACACTGCCAGATATTTTGAGCATCTCTGCAGTGATGGGCTGGGGGCTTTCCCTGTCTTCATACTCTTAATCGCTTTATCTACCAAGGTACTGTCAATTAGGATAGCCAGTCCCTCTGTTGGGTCGACATGCGGCAGATTCTCTTCCTCCCATTCATTCTCTTTATTAAGCAACCTTTCATAGTGGCATCTCCAAACCTCTCTCTTTGCAGCCTTGTTTAGTGCAAGTGAACCATCATCCATGCAGACACATTTCTCTCCTACAACATCACGATTCTCTCTCGCACACTGTTTTGCAACACGAAATATCTCAAGTCTTTGGTCCTCACGGCGCAGAACATTGGCAATTTTTTTCTTATCTGCTTCCCCTCTGGCTAAATAGACCTGTCTCCTAGCAACCCTTCTGGCAGTCTGATACAATTCCCTGCTACCACCGTTCTTCTAAACCTGTTTCTTTTCTCTAATAGCCCTGTCAACAACATTGTTCCACCACATTATTTTGGGTCGAGAGGGGACTTTGCACCATCCACAGATTTGGTCAGTGGCCCTCAGCAGGTTGTCACATAGAAACATCCAGTTGTCTTCTACATCGTGTGAAGCTATATCCCCTTTCTATTTCATCAAAGGCTTCGAGTAATATGTCTCTAAATCTCTGTCCATTCGCAAGATCTTTAATGAGTTTATTTCAGTAAAGATTTCTCATAAAGTAAACAACATGAGTTTTAATGGTGTGGGAAATGATTTCTATAGCAGGTTTTGGCCCTTTGATCCAGATCCATGGTAATGTCAATGCAGCCATATCCAAAAACATTGTTCTGCAGTATGCTGTGAACAACTTTCTTAACCCCTTCTCTTACCCTCCCATCTCCACCGCTATAGTTTTTATTGAGATGTACATGATTTACTTCTCTAGCAACTTATTAACACTCCTTTCTCCGCTATGGATATGGGTGCATGCCCTTCGACAACCCCATACTTACATGCATGTGTATGTGAGGTGTATAAATGTACACATGTGTAAGTCTGGTATATATATATATATATATATGTATGTGGGTGTGTATATATATATATATATATGTATGTGTGTGTCTGTGTATATATACAGTTGTGGCCAAAATTAGAGAACGAAAACAAAAAATTAAAATATTTCTACTTCATTTTTCCAAATGAGATTTTTACTGTTTAAATTTTAAAGTATGTTCATTATCTACATTAAATTTTGAAGGAAGAAATTAAGAACTAAATAATTTATAATAGAAAAAATGTTTATTTGGAAAATACGAGATGGACAAAATTAGAGAATGTATGACATAAAATTCAAGAAATCAAAATTTTGCCAAAAATTTTTACAATGCACATCAATATATTAATAACATGTGTACATTCCTTTATTTTTAATGCCTTCAGCACATCTCTATTCCACAGGATTTGACCAATTTTTCGCGTTGTTCTGAAGTAATTTTATTCCATTCTTGCTGAAGTTTTCTCCAAAAAATTGTAACATTTGCAGGTCAGTTCTCTCCGATCTTATCACCAAGTATCTTCAATAAATTTTCAATGGGATTAAGGTCATGGCTCTGATCTGGCCAATGCATCACAGTAAGATTTTCAGCTTCAAACACCTCCTTAACTATTTTAGCACTGTGACATGGGGCATTATCCTGCATAAAGATTGGTTGATGAATTGGGGATGACCTCATAGTTGCTCACAACATACTGCAGAACAATGTTTTCACATATTGACATTACCATGGATCTGGATCAAAGGTTCAAAACCTGCTGTAGAAATCATTTCTCACACCATTAAAACCCCATCTCCAAACTTCACTGATTTCTTTACACATTTAGGAAGCAATCTTTCACTTTTACAATGTCTCACATACTGTCTACCATTGGAGCCAACCAAATTGAACTTGCTTTTGTCACTGAAGAACACACATGACCACTTGTCATCTGTCCAAAGTACATACTCATTGGCAAGACTAACCTCACTTTTCGGTTCTTCATACTGATGAGAGGTTTAATGGTGGTGGGAAAAGATGTGAAGTCTGACTTCCTTCAAATGATGAGCCACAGTTTTTGACAGCCTCTGAATCACACAGTCTTGCTGAATACTTGTTTCCCATAGTCTCCCTCATTTATCTAATTTACTCTTTGATCTGCTAATGTCTCTGGTGATAGCAGAAATTGCCATTCCTTCTTTTTTCAATGTGACACTCATTTCCTAAGGCTTTCATCAACTTTACATTTGCTTTCCATGGCAGTTAATTCACTACTGTTCAATATAAATCTTTGCACTGTTAAGTCAACTTAGTTTACATTGGCCAGAGTGTTGCCAGATTTTACTCCTTGAATTTTACACCATACATTCTCTAATGTTGTATTTTTGAAATAAACATTTACTCTATCATAAATTATTCAATTCTTAATCATTTCCTACAAAATTTATTATAAATAACGAACATACTTTAAGGTATACGCAGTAAAAATCTGATTCGGAAAAATGAAGTAGAAATGTAAATATCTTTAAATTTTATTTTCGTACTCTAACTTTGGCCACTACTGTATATATATGATTTATTGATTGATTGATGTATGGACAGACAGCTGGATGAATGTATCTCTGTGTTTATATATAATGGTTATATATGGAGAGATATGAATTGCTGTTTCCTCTTCTCGACTCTCTTCCAGATAATCAGAATCCCACATACATACACACACACTTCCTCCTTGCCCCTTCTTCTTTCCTTCTCCTTGCAGGCACTTGCCCTAAATAATTTGAAGGATTGAGGAAATTTTAATTCATTGAGTAGTAATTGTTTGATTAAATTAATTAAACATGTACAAGAACTCTCTGCCGGCTGCCAAATATTCACACAAATCAACTTTTACAGGTGCTGACAAAAGTATCCCTCCTATCCTTCCACTCTTCCTTGCAAGTTCAGAGCTACCACAGTCAATGCTAGTACAAAGAAAGTAGGTCCAGTGATATTATTGAAATGCTAGAGTGGAGGCATGTACATGTGTGCTGTGTGCAAGAAGTAAGATGGAGGGGAGTCCCAGATTCCTCACAAGCAAATAACAATAAGTACAAATTCTTTTGGATAGGCACCAGTGATGGGGTGAGTAGTGAAGGCATATATTTGGCAGAGAAACAGACAGATAAAGAAATTGGGGTAATCAGAATGTGTGATAGGATAGTTAAGCTACACTTATCTCTGTTTATGCTGCACTGTCTGGGCTACCAGACCAACTTTATAAGGTCCTTTTACAGATTACTTCAATGATGAATGGCATTGGTTTCATTATTGCATGACTTCAATGGACATGCCTATCAATCTGGTGGGCACATAAACCAGATTGACTATATTCTCACCAGAAAATGGGATAGACATATGCTTGTAAATGCGAAGTTTTTCCTGAAAGAAGAATGCACAATCCCAAATACATTAGTGGTTACTGACTCCAGACTTAGATCTAGAAGGACTCAGAGAAACAAATCTGGAAAAAAAAAGATTTGGAAGCTCAAAAAACCCCAGTAAATAGTCAGAAATTTAGAGAAATTCTAGTCAAAGTATTTGACAGAAAAAAAGGGAGAAGGAGTTAGAGACATATATCATAGAGGACAACTGGAAGTTTTCACAAGAAAGCCTACTGAGGACTACAGACCAAATCTGTGGCTGATGCAAAGTTCAGGCCATAATGAGGGTGATGTGGAGGCAGAACAGTGAAAAAGAGAATGATAAAAGCAAAAAGACAGACCTGGAAAGACAGAAATATAGAGGCCATATCAGGTAACCTGAAGAGAAGCTAGACAACAGATTTAGATAGTAAAAAGAGAAGCAGAAAGTAGATTTGCCAATGAGGATCAGAGTGTCAGGTGTTCCAGATTGCAAGACAGAGAAGCAGAGAGAATTAAGATATTGCAGGTGAAAAGTGTTGGCAGATGGATAACAGTACACTTGCACTTAGTGATTCTGAAAAGAAAGGATGGAAGTGCTACTATGAAAGGCTATTATTAAACACGGAGAATGTCTGGGATAAAGTGGATTTTCCCAACATGAACCAACAGATGGATAGAGATTGGCTAATGTAGTTGACAACAGTATGATAGATAAGATAATTAAGAATATGAAGGCAGAGAAAGCCCCTTGACCACCAAGAATAACTACTGAAACAACTGTCACTTAGAGAGTTAATCAGGTTGTACAATAACGTATCATACTAAATGACTGGTGTAGCAGCATTATAGTCAGCTGTTACAAGGGTACAGGAAATGCTTTAGATAGAACTACAAAGATATCATAGTGCTGGATCTAGTCATGAAAGTTACAGAGTGAGTTATAGCTCAATTAATTAGGAAGAAAATTAGCCTGGATAAAATGCAGTTTGGTTTTGTGCCAGAGAGAAGTACTACTGATGCCATCTTCCTAATAAGACAACTGCAGCTAGCAGTTGTCAAACTTAGCATTTGTCAAACTGGAGATAACCGTCGACACAGTCCCATGATCTGTGATCTGGTAGCCTTTGAGGTAGTCAGGGGTAGACAAATAGCTTGTGACCACCATACAAGTCATGTAGAAGAGTACTATCAGTAAAGTAAGAGTTAGCCGTGTACAGTGATGAATTTAGAGTTCACATAGGAGTTCACCAGGGCTTTGTTCATCATAGTCCTCCAGGCCATAACAGAGGAATTTAAGACTGACTGCCCTTGGGAACTATGATATGCTGATGACCTTGTTCTGATAACAGAATTTATCGTAGAATTAGAAAAGAGCCTTAAAGTTTAAAGTTCTAGTTAGCAGAAAAGTAGACAGACTCTAATCCCATTTGATAAATGACCCAGCTTGATATGTAGGGAAAGGTGGAGGCAAGAATCCCATACAATCTACTCAGTGCAAGTTATGAACACACAAGAGGTACAGTGGAATCACAAGAAGGCTAACAGAGAAAGTAGCCTTTGTATGTAGGAGACGAACAAAAACAATAAAAAAACTAATTACACACAAGAAATAGATTTTTCTTGAATGTTCTGGAGGACCCCTACAGGCAGTAGGAACTTTCTGTAAGTAGTGGAAAAGGATGTTCTGAAAGTATAGTTGCTAGAATAAGAATTGGATAGAGAAAGTTCAGAGGCCTACTACATCTGCTGATGACAAAAGTTTTCTCTCTGTGGGTGAAAGGCAGACTATGATGCTTATATACAAATAGCAATGCTACATGGTAGTGAAACATGGGTACTGAATGCAGAGCATATACAAAGACTAGAAAGGAATGAAGCTGGTATGTTCTGTTGGGTGTGCAATGTCAGTGTGCATGTACAGCACTAAGGTATTAAGAGAAAAATTAAGCATAAGAGGAATCATGTATTGGGCAAGAGAGAAGAAAACTGTGCTGGTTTTGTTGTCTGATGGGTATGGATGAAGACAGCTGTATAAAAAAAGTGTTAGTCACTTAAAGTGTAATGCTTGGGAAGAACGGAAAAGTCTTTGACATTTTGAGCCTACACTCTTTGACAGAAAGGATTGAGAGGTAAAAAAAAATGGAGAGAGAATGAAAAAAACGTGTAGGGATTAATGGTTCAACACGATGAAATGGTCAGAAAAAAGAGGCTGAGTGAAAGGGGGATAATAATAGTGAACTGGCCAAACTAGGTTGTCCAAGTGCATGTGTATATGTGAGAATGGTGTGTGTGTGTGTGAGTGTGTATGTGTGAAGGGGGGCGAGCACATGTGAATGTATGTGTGAGTGAGCTTAAAATTATGTCGGCCTGTGTGTATGTGTATAATTGACCTAATGCATACATTTTGTGGAGTGATGTGTGTTTCATGAACTGGCGTGTATGTGTTTGTGCATATGGACATGTGTATATGTGTGGGGTTATCATGTGTGTGTGTGTGTGCAAACACATAGGCCATGTGGGTATATGGGAGTATGTGTATGTGTACAAGTAAACTAGAGCATGCACTGAGTGATGTGCATTTCGTGTATTTGTGTGTGTGCATATGGATGTGTGTATGTGTGTGAGGCTATCATGTTTGTGTGTGTGTGCAAATGCTTGTGTTAGCAGTTGATATGTGCTTGTTCGGGTGGTGTGTGCACATGTGTATGTATGTGTGTGTGTGCATTGCGTATGTTTGTGTGCAAAAGTTGTGTGTGTTTATGCATGTTTCGTGTGTGTGGATGTGTGCATAATGGTGTGATGTGAGTACTGAGTGGAACAGTGTATGGGTGTTTGTATAGTGGTGTGTGTGGTGAGGGTACTGAGTTAGGTGGTGTATATATATGTATGTATATATGTGTATATATATATATCTGGAGTCACTGTGGGAGTGAGAATGAGCTCCAACTTTGCCCACTTATTTGTTGATTATGTCAAGGCCCAAATCTTTTCTCAAGCCACTGACCCACCTAGAACTATAGTTAGTACATAGACAATTGCAGTGAACAACTCAGTAATTTCATCTCTTCTGTTTCTACCTTTCATCCATCCCTTGAGCTCACCTCTGTCATCTCTGTCACCTCTTTCAACTTCCTGGACAACTCTCTCTCTAATGATGCCCTCAAACATTCTCTACCACTTTCACCATCTTCAAGCCTACTGATTCCCAACTCCACCTCAATTTTTTCTCCTTCCACCCTTCCCAAACAAAATAGTATATCCACTACTCCTAATTCCTCCATCTCTGATGTCTGTGCAGCTGTGCCTGAGATTTTGAGACTCAGTCTCAATATTTGGCCTGTTTATTCACTCATCGTGAATACCCCTCCAACCTTGTCCATGTTACCCTTACCTGTGCATGTTAAGTTGACCCTCTCTCTTTCCCCACACCTGTCTCTCACCTGCATCCCCTTTCCCCTCTTTTTCCACCCCTCTACCCTACCCCTTCATTAGAAAATCTTACAGGCCTTTCAGCCTCTATCCAATTCATGCAACCCTCTGTTTTCCCCAACCCACCTTCTCCTCTTTCAAATGAGTCTGAAACCTATGCTAGCAACTGGTCTGTAGCCTTTCCCCTCTCCCACTTCCAACCAGCCTGGATCTTTCCCTTGCTCCAGACCCTGGTGCCACACCAACAGCACCTCTCTCACTGGGACTAGCCAACACACTATTCATATCCATGACTCTTTCTCTTGTATCTCTTCCAACATCATTTATAGCCTTAAATGTACCCTTTGCGGCTCATTATATGTTGGACAGTCTGGCCACCATCTAGCTGACAGATTTGCAGACCATTTATGAGATATCTGCCTCCAAAATTTCCCCCCCCCCATCACTTGTCAATTCTGCTCAGCCAACCACTCCACCGAACACCTCACTGACTTCAGCCTGGCCTTACACCATGGAACCACTCCCACCAGACTTTCACTAGGAGCAATGATACCTTTTCACACAACACTCATATGCTGTTTGGACTTAACACAACCCATTCCTTCTTGTAACTGCTTCCAACTCTCTTTCCCCTCTCATTCTCCTTTCCTCTGATGTCCCCTCCATTTTTCTCATTCCATTTATCTTCCACACACCCACATACATAACTCAGACCCCCCCACACACACACACACGTTTGCATATCATAGCATGTACAAAAACTCCTTGCCCACATTGACACACACACAAACATACATACACCCACATACCTGTACACTCACACTCACTCATATGCACACACATAAACACATATGTACACACAGTGATACACATGCGCTCACACACAAGTATTCCACACACACACACACACACACAAACACATAGACACACACACGCACACAGACTCACACACAATGGCCATTTTTGCACCCTTCTGCTTTCCTACAACCACATTCTCTATCTCTCTCCAACTTCTGGTCAGTTATTTTTCAGCCATGTAATGACACATGTGTAATAATATATGTGCTTTTCTCTGGACTATCTGTTTCTTCCTCCTTTTCTTCCCCTCGGAACTTTTTCCTCTTTGAGATGAAGAGGCACGCTCAAAACATCATTTCCACTCCTATTTTTCCAACTAAAATGTTTACTGTATATATATATATATATGTATATTCACTGTGTACGTCTAATTGACTTTTATTGTTTTTTCCTGTTTTTTTTTATT
>NC_068994.1:22353453-22353615 GCF_001194135.2 Octopus bimaculoides
TGTAACTGCTTCCAACTCTCTTTCCCCTCTCATTCTCCTTTCCTCTGATGTCCCCTCCATTTTTCTCATTCCATTTATCTTCCACACACCCACATACATAACTCAGACCCCCCCACACACACACACACGTTTGCATATCATAGCATGTACAAAAACTCCTTG
>NC_068994.1:22356452-22357875 GCF_001194135.2 Octopus bimaculoides
GCCTTCAGACTTTCCCTATTAATTTCATCGTCTTTTGAATTATGAACATATTTACATCATAAGGGTTTTTTCGTTGTAAGGCTTTCTTTTTTAGTTGATTTTCAGCTAGCAAGACTTATTGTAGATGGCATAATAAGTCACACCAGGACAAGGTCGGGTTATACTGCTAGTATGTAATAAAGCTGAAGTTGTGTATCTGTGTGAAGCCTTTTTAAAAGTTGATAGAAATCCACATTTTCCACTTTTTCGTAAAAATTTTTGCATCAATGGAATTTTCTCGGTGTAAACTTTCCAGTGCAGTAATTAGATTTTTTAAATTCCGTTTACTTTGTGATTTAAGGGAGATTTAGCTGGTGTTTCTAGCAACTTTTATATTTCTTCCCTTCTACCTGTACCGGCGTTCTTACACATCGATCACACACTCAACATGTAATATAGAGAGTAAGAGTAAAAGAGGGAGAGAGAGAGAGAGAAAGTGATACATAAAAAGTCATAGATAAAACTTTCCTCTTAGTATTTTTTACCTATTTTTCATAACATAGATACATAAAAACACACACAACCACACATACGTGATCTGTGACAACAACATACACATAAACACATCAACATTATAAATATAAGATTTAGTTTGTATGTGTTTCTTATATAAACACGTGCACGCATTGCTATTTTATAACTGTCTTCCGTTCTCCCTTCCTCTCTTTCTCTCTTCATTGCTCCCGTACTCTATTCCTTTCTCTCCCTCTTCCTCTCTCGCTCTCTCAAACACATACACGCGCACGTACACACAATCATTGACTACAATATAACTCATGTTCATCAATGTTTGGTAAATATACCACGATTTTCACTAGGGTGTTAGGGTTAGGGTTAGGATTACAGTTAGGGTTAGTGTTACGGTTTTAGGGTCAGGGTTAGGGTTTTAGGGTTAGGGTGTTAGGGTTAGGGTTTAAGGTTAGGTTTTAGGGTTAGTGTTAGGGTTAGTGTTAGGATTAGGGTTAGGGTTGGGTAATCATGCGGGTGTTAATCTGAAAAATTACAGGAATGTGAAAACTACCGACCCTGCCATCTATTATAACTTTTGTTGTTCTGTTTAATATATACATAGATTATGCCTCCAAACAAGAGAGCTTGCTGAGGAAAGAAAGCAACCGGTTTAAAAAGACAGCAACAGACTACAGCAATTCAACACATTCCAGAAGCTACTTTGAACATAATGCAAAATGGTGCATCAACATCTTCTGCCCAATCTGATAGAATTCTAGCAAAACTGTGTAGCAACAGATCGCCAGCAATTGCTTCATCACAAATTGCCGTCCTAGCTCCTGCGAAAAGGGATTACCCTGCTATGTATAATCAGGGCAGCGCAAAAAGTTGTTTTGCACAAGCATTTCTATAGCCAATTAGATGGGTGAAATTT
>NC_068994.1:22361341-22373026 GCF_001194135.2 Octopus bimaculoides
CACCATTTCGAGCGTGGCCGTTTTCGTGCGGGGGACACGTAAAAGCACCCACTACACTCTCTGAGTGGTTGGCGTTAGGAAGGGCATCCAGCTGTAGAAACTCTGCCAAATCAGATTGGAGCCTGGTGTTGCCATCCGGTTTCACCAGTCCTCAGTCAAATCGTCCAACCCATGCTAGCATGGAAAGCGGACGTTAAACGATGATGATGATGATGATGATACAAACATAAACTCATATAACATATTATATTGTGAAATTTATCTCCTGTATTTCCAACACTAATTTTCTTTAACTTATATAAATATAAAAAGCAAACTCAATTTCCTCAGTTACAGCAATAGCAAAAGCAAAATGTCAATTTTACTGTTTCAAACTATGCTTGCTCAACAATATCCAGCTTTTACTGTTCTACAAAATCTAATGTGCTCTACAATCTAATACATTATATCTCAAAAGTATTATTTTGATTGCACTATAGTATTATATTTTGTCTTGCTGTATATCACATTTTGGTTCATAATATCACAATTTGGCATGTCATGTCATACAATAATTTGCTTGTCCTACAATATAATAATATAGCTGCCCTAATATTACATGTTGTCATGGCATATAACATTACACTTTTGTCCAAACATCAGTATTATATTTTAGATGCCCTCCAGTATCACTATTTGAACTGCAGTACGATCTCATCATTTACCCTATAATATAAGCTGCTCTTCAATATTACAATATTTGGTCTACCTAGTGTCTTTGCCAGATACAACACAGCACAGGTGAGAGTATGTGACCCATAGACAATCTAATGAACAATGTTAACTGATACTTTTACCAAGAAGAATGCTGTTTCAATATATAAAAACTATTTCTCATTTCAACCAATACATTCAACTAACATGTTTTACTGATGTTTAATTAACATTACACTTTACAGATAATCGTTAACTTTTTCCTAGTGCTGTATAGTTCTGAGTTAAAATCTAACTAAAGTCAGCTTTACTTTTTATCGTTTTTGTTATGATAATAATTATCAGTATTATATGAAGTGTTAATTCCATTAACATTGCTTTTCACAGGTAAAATGGTAGCATCATTATTAAAAAAAAAAAGAAAAGAATTGATACTGTATCTTTTACTTTAGTTCTTTTAAAATGATTCTAGATCAGTCAATCCTAAGACCCATGCCCATACACACACATACCCCAAAAATTACATATTTGGGCTTATTTAGGCTTATTTTACAGCAAATCTACAATGGCAAAGAGACAATCTTTCTAATACTAGTTTGAGTGTTTATTTTATGCAAATAATTCCAAGGGTAATTAGGAGGAAATAAGAAAAAAAAAATCTATATCTATTAAAGTATTCTTGCTGTTCAGGACTAATGATACCAGTTGGTAGTCCCAGCATAAATCAAAAGAGGAGCAGATCTGCACAAATATGCAACTACTGAAGTTTCAACTATGACATACATTTCACACAAGTAACATAATTTCTTTTCAATCAGCCTCATACGTTAAATAAAACTGTTGTGAAAGTACGAAACAAAAATAAAAACAAAAAAAAAAACTGATGGTCATCCTTGATAAGCCTAAACTAAAGTTTTAGTTGGCAGTATGAACATTCAAAAGCCAACCATGTCATATGAGAATTTCTATGCTCAAAACCAAGGAGTAACATCTAACTTAGCTTATATATGGAATGCAATGAATAGCTTTAGAAATGTTGCAGAAGTTTCCCAAGTACAAGCAACAAATTAAGTGTACTACATGTATTAGTGCCATGTCATCAGCCAAAGTAAGGAGGTTATGTAAATAATAAGGTAAATATATTACAGATTGAAACAAAGCTACTGTTACTTTGTAAGTCACAGAGAATATGGAAGAAGTTTGGGGAATTCTATTAGTCAATGATAAAAGGAAAATTTTTTTCATATGAAAAAGTCGCTTATTTATATTTTTATGACTTAGAAGAGGAAGAGCAGCAACCATCATATATTTAAAGGCCTCCAAGACTGGAAGCTAGAAAGAAGATAGTTTTAGATCAGAGACCTGGTCCGAATGCTTGCAACTGACTGGGGTCTGCTAAAGGTACTCAAAGGCCAGGTGATGATGGTGGAGTTCATCAGGACAAAGGTACCATCAGTCTGACAGGCCTCAGCTTGATATCACTCATAAGGCTGAGCTAAGGCAATGGAAAAAGATATTTGTTGAAAGTATTATGCACTAGGATCAAAGCTATGAAGTGAATTTCTTTGTTGAATGTTGTAGGGCAGTAAAACAAGAAGTAAAAGCAGTGAAACTGCAGTAACTAGATAAGAGCAAATATATTGTTAAATGTGCAATATGAACTCAACCACAATGATTGGAGTTTACAAGTAACACAAATGGATGATGTATTCTGCTGGTAAAAAATATCCTTAAATGAGGGCATATAACAGAAGAATTGATATGGGGTAGTTAGATTACACTTCAAGAGATTGGAATGTATACATTAGAAAGCACAGAATTAAGCCAATTAAGTTTTCATCCTGCTACAATTACTGGTCTGTGGTTATTGTATAATTTGGATTTCAGTGGGAACTACACTGACTTAATATATAGCTATTTTTACAATTAGTGTTGTGCAATGTAGATTATAAACCTTCAAGAACAGAAAAATTACATCCTAAATTATTTTTTGTCATTAGACTACTGTTACTGTATTAATCAGTATTTATTCAATACTTACAGAACTTTCTCTTTAAAAATGTTTATTAAGGCCTTCAATACTTTAGCTAATATTTAACATTCAACCATTATGTGACCATATTTCAAATGTTTATCATTAAACTCGTGTTTGAAACATAACTTAACAAAAAGATTCTTTCATGAATTTGACAGATTTTAATTTAAGATGAAAGGTTTTGTATCATAAAACCAGAAATCTCAGGCTATTTTTAACCCAACCTTCATTGCCCATTCATAGCACATGTCCACACAAGGCAGAGTCATCTTTCTTGTATACATTGGGTAACGTCTGTATGAACGCACACACACACACAACAAGTAATATAATTCCAATTACATATACTTATTTTAATCTTAATTAATTTCAGCAGTGTAATATTGAAATTTAATTTATGGAAATCATGTAAGTTATTTTGATTTTTTCAAATCATATAGAAATTTAAAGAGAATCAAATCAGAACAATAATAAGAAAGAAGGGAATTAGAATGTTGAATGGATTCAGTCTCTTTTATTTTCTTCTCCATAGGACTTAACAGCAGTTTTTACTTTAGTTGTTACTTGAATTCAAATGTTGATGGAGAAGTCACTTGAATTTGAGCAACAGTATTTATATATTATTTTATTGAGGGTGCATATTGTTTTATCCTAACCATAACCTAAAGTTTCACACTGGCTGGCAGTATTTAAAATAGTCTTCAATAATATACAAAATATATTATTCTACAATGTGTGTTGAATTTTCTTTACTTTGTCAATAACACAAACTTACAAATACCATACACTGGAATGGTGTGTATAAACATCCTAAAATATATCCACTGTATTTAAGAACTCAATTATTAATACACCGTTAAACTTGAATACATAATAGCATTATAACGAATACTAGTGGAGCAAATTTACTTGTATATATAGAATCAGATAAAATGATAGTTCAGAGCAACATATTTAGAAAAGCAGAAAATCATAAATTTTATATATGATTCAGAGTTTGATTTTCTCTACAGCTATTTCAATTGATAGAGTAAATTATCATTTATATAATTATGTAATTAACTACCATAATTAATTTAATGCAATGGGCTATCCAGTTTCTCAGAAAACATCATTCATTCCCTCTGAAATTTTTTCCTTTCCTCTTTATTGTTTTCTCTTTGGGTTTTATTTTATCTGTCTTTTTTTCTTCTCCCTATCTCATTAATTATTTAAAACAGCAACAGCATTTTGATTTCCATTTTTCAATTTTTTTTCTCTTGAGGAAATTGTTAATCATTCACATTAAATGTGATAATTAAATAATTATATATGTTAATTACATAATCACATAAATGATGATGCTTTTACTCTATCTATTGAAACAGCTGTAGAGATGCTTTTCTGATTTTTACTATTCAATGTGTGTGTGTGTGTTGTCTAAGACAGTATCTTAAATACAACACAAAGAAATAATGGAAATACAAAGTTAATAAATTAGTACATGCGGGGATAAAGAAAAGTACATGAATCTTCTTACATTTTGAACTGTCTTTTGTCAAAAAAAGAAAAAGGAAGGAATAAAAAAGCAAAAAAAAAATCATGTGCATATGAGTTTATAATCATGAAACAAAAGTGGTAAGGATAGGAAAAGGAATTTTATAACAAAGAGAGTGATAGTGAAGGGAAGTACAGGGTAAAGTGGCTTATTTGCAAGTGTGTATAATGTGTATATGTGTATGCATGTGTTTAGTGAATTATGGTGGTGTGGATGGTATGTGTACAGGTATGTGAAGAGAATAGCATATGTGTGAAATTTTTGTGGGTGTATGCAGCCAAAAAAAAACAAAGAGCAATCAAGCTTGTTATTTAACCTGTGAGGTTGAGTTAATCCACTTAAAAGATGAGTTGTTGTTCCCATCACACATGGGATATAGGAGAGCCATAGTATAAGACAAGATAAAAAATGGAGAGGTATCACAAAGAAGGATCTGATGAGCAGAAAAGGTGAGCAATGGGTGATCTACTGCTATTTAGTCATATATTTCTCAGATGCTCAGTTACTCAAGAGAAGGAACGGAGCCTATTTAATAAGGCAAACTGGAGTAAGTAGATTTGCTGAGAGAAATCAAAAAAAGGATTAGTTCACAATGTGAAAGATAACAGATGGACCACAAATTAGATGACAATGACAGCAAAATGACTGTGGATAATAGTCAAAGAAAACAATGTATCAGCTTTTATATGATGTATTAGGTTTCAGTACAAACTATGAACCTGTTACCAATTATTTACCAATCCTATAATGTAGGAAAAATAAATCTATGACAGGTCCTGTGGCTGTCACTTATTAATCAGTATGTAACAATTCTGTCAATACAATGTTTTAAAGCATGGATTGTCTGAATGGTTAAAGGAATATGATACTTGCACCAATTGACAGAAGTGGTCTATGAAATATCTAGCTTCCAAAACATCTTTAAAAATGAATATGTAACAGATTCTTATATTCCAACAATGTTGCTAACTAATGTTTACTATTGTCATCTTTATGAATTGGCGATATTGTGGAGATTTTCAATACATTATAGAATCAGAGGCTAAAATTCCAGACTAGACTAGAATCAAAGATTGAATAAATGGTACTGATGGGAATTTCATAAAGCGTTGCTTATATACATAAACAGGTGATAGATGTATCTAATAAATAAACCAATATCATCTGTACCTTATAAAGCTTTAAATAAGTGTATATCAACCAAGTATTTCATTCACATAGTATAAACTGAATGTATTCGTTTGTATATATTACGACAGGGTGTCTCAAACAGACAAGTATCACCCTCTATTAATGAGAAAGCAATAGATTTTATATCCAAATAATTCTTGGACAAATTGAAGTTTAAACATGCCAATTTGTCCACCCCCTTTCAATCCTCATATATATCTCACTGTGAGAAACACTATTGGGAAGCATTAAATATTGCGAATCAAAATCCAATTTGCATTAAAGTTTCGATTCTCCGAGGTGGATTCCTTAAAGCACCTTCTGACCACCCTGACCTTATTGAGGTTCTACACTTACGGTCGAAATTAACATAATTGACGTTGTTCTTCAGCAAGTTTATGCATTTATAAGTTTTGTCTAAACGACAATATAATTTACTGAGAAATAATACTGATAATGATAATGGTGATGATGAAAAAGCGGTTATGGTGATGGTGGTGTAAGCAAAAACATTTAGCAATGGACTATTGCTGCAAATCATCATTTTCTAAACCTGTATTTCTGACACGCATATATGGTAATGACGCCATTCGGATATTTTATTAATGCAGAGGTATTCAAATACTATCTAGACTCAGTTTTATTCAATAAAAGGGGTTGCCGTATTACAGACTCAAGCAACGAGTACTAGCAATGAGGTTAATAACATATTCTCTGCTTTCAGCTTGATTCTTAGTTAAGCAAAAAAAAAAAAAATAGATGAATGATCCAGAGAAAGAATCTTTAATTAAGACATGCTAAATGCTAAAATAGGATCCATAAATTCTTTGCATGTATCCATGAGTAAGCAGGTAGACTGGCAGGAAACAATATCAATCTGCCCAAATTCAGAGCCCGTCTGGAGTAAACCAGACTGCAAGAAAAACATGAAAGCGCGTAACTTTGATACAATTAAGCACACATGCACTCGAGGGATGAAGAGGTAAGGAAAATAAATGAGGGAAGGGCGGAGTAAAAGTGAGTGAAGCAGAGAGTAAGAAGAGAGAAATAGTAATAAAGAGGTGGGTGTGAGGCGAGCAGAAGAAAGGGACAGTGCAACAAATAAACAAACAAAATCCTCATCAAAAATCACGAACACAAGAAATATTGTTTTGCAGCATGCCAACTGCCAAGAATAAATAATTACATGTATCTGCATAGCATTAGACAGACCGTAAGCAAATGCATGCATATAATAACTCTGTAGAATAGATGTACATAACTATAAACATTGTCACATATTTAGACTGCGTACGCTTACACGTATATACATTGAACATACAGTCTTGCCTACACATACAGATTAGCATCGTTATCAATATTAACTTACATGGGAGATTTTGAAATGAGATATTTCGATATTGTCACAAGCAATGTCTCTGTCAGATTTCCCAATTCTCTTTTCTAAAACATATTAGATCTGTCTGACAGCCTGGAAAACGGGACATAGCTCAGATAATGCGCACGTTTTCTATTGATTGGGGTTTGCTGAAAAGCAAGAAACTTGGGAAGGGAAATAATCCATGATAGCCTAGTTGTGGTGTTGGGTGGTAGGGCTTAGGTTTGTTTACATAGACAGTGTCTTGGATTAATTAAGCCAGCCTCAGTCCGAATTCTCACTAAGACATTTTTTTTCACTGAAAATATTAATACTAATATCCCCCAGTCTCTTTCAGTATTTATTCTATATATGCTTACTCTTTTCCTCCCCTCAAGATGTATGCATTTTTATTAATCTGTATACTCACAAATGCATGTAAATATGTTGATATGCATGTCTGTATGCATGTCTGTATATGTGTACATATATAAAGAAGCTGAGAAGTGGGATATATACTAAAACAGACATACATATACATTTCCAGGCGATCATTTGTCTGTTTATATCCATATTTTACAAAGATCATTTGAATTCTGTTTCTGGCTTTTATTTAGAATCACGCTTCCCCTAAAAGTTGTACATATAATTGTTGCATACAAAAAGAAAATCACTAAAAATATTCATTTTGTGAATTTTTAGAGAATGTTATATTTTTTGTTAATAGATATTTTTCAAGGGAGTTAACTCTCATCATTAACTTCTCCATTTAATTGTTTTCAAACCCTAAATGTTTTTAATTCCTCTACTTAACGGTAAAGTTTAATTACAACTAAATTGTAGATATTCTCTCGCCAAATTCGAATAATTAATTCAAAGTAACTTCCTCCCAGATCTTTTATATATAATTCAAAATTTGGTATAGACACTTATTTACGTGTAGGTTATTGTTCCTTCATTGTTATTTCATTTGGTCAGTGTTTCTGAACACAACCTTCTTCTATTATTTAAGAATGATTAGGATAATTTCTACTCTTACTCTTATTTGAAATTATCATGAATATATAGTATGCTGATAATAGATTAAAATCAGTTTATCAAAATATAATTTACCGAAGACATGACTGAAAAACAGTTGAAAGAAGTAACAGTTGCTCGAATTCACAATTGGTCGAATTTTGGGAAATAATTTCTTTTCAAGAATGTTCCACTGATGTTTTATTCAATTAATTTTTATTTATTAAAACACAAACTAGCATTTGGTCGAAATACTATAAAACATTTGAATTCTGCAAAGCAACATACAAAAATCTATTGAATCATTTCAGAACTACACTAATCGATTATTTATGTTCATATATCTAAAGAATGAGGTAATGCCATAATTTTTTTAAATAATTTTGTCGAAATACTAATGTTTTCGTATTGTAAAGCCATCTGTACTGTTTTCAAATATGGACTCATTTATAACATGTTTTGAACTATGATAAAAGGCATGAAGGGGCATTGGTATAAAATATTTTTGGAATGTACACATAAAATCATCCACACGTACACACAATATGTGTGTGTGTGTGTGTGTGTGTATGTATGTATGTATGTATGCATGAATGTATGTATGTGTGCATGCATGCAGATTTGTATGTTTTGTTTTATGTGTAGTGAAACCTCTCTCGGGTATTTATTTACGAATGAGAACGAAGCGGCTAACATTTAGCATTCGGCCCGTTTGGACCTACTGTGTCCAGCACCCTGATTGGCTCTTATTTGTGCGGCATTTGTCTCCAGTTCTGTTTCGCGCCAGGGTGAACGTCAACCAATCGTGGCCTTCTAATAAGGTCATGTGAGAGAGTGTTTTTCTGCTGTTTCTGGAGCCCCTTTTTACCTATAAATAGCCCTGCTTTATCTACGCCAGTTTGCGCGACCTCAGACCTTTTCAGGTCTGGTCGTAGACCACACAGAACACAACTCCAGCCAGTTTCCAGCGACGACGTCAACACCACCGTTCTACTGTCTACTACAGTCCCGTCGCCAGCGCCAACACCACCAACAGCAACCGCGGTTCCTTCTCAACACTGTTTGTGTGGATTGTTTCCACCTCGAAATAACAGCCAGAATCTTCTGTACCAAGTAACCGGTCGCAGCATCGAAGCTCAACTTCACACACAACATGTGACACCTCAGCTCTTCTATTCGGCCACGACCTCTTGTGTACAGACATTCTACCTACTGTGTAACTCTTCTATGAACTGGTACTTTCTTATCTTTGTGTTCAGGACTCTTATAGTCTATGTTACAGACTCTTATTCCATGCTCTGTATTTCTCATTCACACACACACACATATTATTGTATACACACTCTCACATACATGACGGTCTGTCATACATATTGTATTGTTTATATTGCCGCATGCACGCACACACAGTTGACTACCCTAATAAAACTTACTCTCTCTATATATATAACGGTTGTGTCTCTCGCTTTCCTTGCTGGTACTTGCTCGCATCTCACATAACATGTTTTGTGCCGACTGCGTGACGCGTTAAAAGGAGCTTCTTCCGTTCATCGCCATCTTCTTTGGTTCGCACGGTCGTTTTCTACATATGCATGTATTCTCATGCATATGGTTGCATGTCTAGACATGATCATATATACATAAATGATAAACTTTTGAAAAGTTTTACAGATTCTTACAGTTCCAGTGATGGTTTGGATCTGTAGTCTTCGAATCAGCTTTCTCCTTTCTGGTCTCCAAAGACCTAATTTATTCAAGATTGGTACATAGGCAGTGTGTTACATGTCCCAGTGCTCGAATAATTGCTGTTATAAACCTGAACTTGTAATCTGGATAGAATAACTAGATTTCTCAATAGTTCAGCATAGGTATTTTCTTTTTCGCGTTTTGTTAACATTCATTGGGCAACTGATTTCCACAATTGTACACAGTTTCTCTTCTCTATCCCAATACGTACATACATACATACGTACGTTCGTATGTACATATGTATGTATGTATGTATTCATATGTATGCATGTATTCTTTAGATTGGAAGAAAGGCGGCGAGCTGGTAGAACTATTGGATCTTTCTGATTTGACGGTCAAGATCCTTATTATTTGCATGCCAGGCAAAATGCTTAACGGTATTTCGTCCGTCTTTACACTCTGAGTCAAATTCCGCCGTGGTCAACTTTACCTTTCATCCTTTTTGGATCGATGAAATGAGCACCGGTTGCGCACTGGGGTCGACGTAATTGACTAGCCTCCCCCCCACCCAAATGCCAGGCCTTAGTGACTCATATTCCAATTGTCAATTTCGGAGAGAAGTAGGTGACTCTGTACTCGGCTTTAGTGGAAAGTGGGTTATACATCTTTAGATGTATACCTGACTTTCCTACTATAAAATTAGAATATAACGGAACGCTGAACTCCAGACTATCAACTTAAACAACACTTTATTTAGGTGGTAAATATATACATCTTTAGTTCTTGTTGTTACAGCTTCTGTGTGTATGAGCATAGTTGTTGGGACGTGGGTATGTAGTTGCAAGCGAGCTGTCGAGCGTAAGTCCGAAAGATGTAGAGAGACAGCTTAACACGTCCATGCTCATGGTCGGCCGACCGTAAAAGAGATAGAATTAAGCGGGAACGCTTGGTTGTTTAATTCCACGCATGCGTGAGACTACGCATGCGCACGGCGTTACTACACGGCTTTTGCCAAAGTTTCAAATAGATTTCTTACTGTAAACTTGCCAACGCCAATTCTTGGGTAGCTTTCCTTCGCTATTTTGGTCTTATAGTAGATCTTAAGTATCAAGATCTCATTAGCTTGTTGATATTTCTACCAATTCAACTGTTTTTTTTTTTAACCATCGACTAATGTCAAGCCTTGTTGTTTGAAGGCTGAATGCAAGTTCATCTTAGATTTAGGAATTATTCGACTAACCAAGCTTTAAACAGCATTACTCTTTTCTCTAGATATATCCTTCACCCTCATGGTTTTCCTTTGTAAGGACCGTGTGATGTGAGGTGACGAGAATGGCTCTTTAGTACATGACACGATCGATACAATAAATATATAATTTGAATGGTACATATAAGTGCCAAAAGGAAAAAGGAGACATAACCGCGTAGAATGATTAAGAGAAGATTTATAGGTATGTTAACGTGTGTGTCTATGTGTGCGTCATGTATATAGAATTGTAGAACGACCGTGCGAACCAAGGAGAATGGTGATGAATGGAACGGCTCCTTTTAACGCGTCGCATGGTCGACACAAATATAAATAACAGGTTGTATATTTGCTGTTGATCCATGGTGAAGTAATTCACGAACAGTGAAGTGTTGGAACTTGGGTGAAATGCTTGCTGAGCTGTATACGTAGAGATGATGTTGACGACGTTGAGGAGATGGTGGAGACGAAGGAGGTTGCCGTAATGCTGTTGGACGAAGCTGGTAAACCTCAACGTGGATGCTGTGGTGACCTCGCTGGAACTGGCTGTGTCTTGTGTGGTCAGTGGCTAGACCTTTCTGGAACCGAAAGACTCGAAAGGAGGAAAATGTGAGTTTTTATAAGGAGTTGTAGGCTTTTAGGAGAGTGGGTTATATATCTTTAGATATACACCTAACTTCCCTACATTAAATTGGAAGAGAACTGAACGCAGAAACTCCAAACTGATCAACAACAACAAATATTTATTGTACGGTGGAAAATAAAACAGCTTCCAATTGTCCGGTTTTAGAGTAGCCTGAAATGTAGATGTACGGTTCTTCGAGTTGGTGTCGTTATAGAGACAACTTGGTTCAACCACACTCAAATGGGAGAGCTTGCTTAGACGTCTTGCTTGGTCGCTGTCAGGCTTGGTAAGAGACAGTCTAATAGCGGGAACGCTT